>NC_048597.1:230605603-230828103 GCF_003668045.3 Cricetulus griseus
CACCTCTGATGACTTTGGGCTTCTTTCAGTTGTGTCAACTGCTGCTGTATAGATCTTGAAGCTATAAAGGCCACTCAAATTAAATTGTTGTATTTTTCTTAAAGAGGAAAACTTTAAGAAAAATGTGGTATGGTAGGTCCAGCAGCCTCAAGTTCTCCTTTCATAATTGCGCAGAGTGCTGTCTTCAACATGCACAATCATATCATCTCCTAGCCATATCATCTATTAACACTGACCATTTTGTTTTCTACCTTTGTTTTGGTTTAGACCTCCAGCACAATGTTATGACTTAGGGGTAACAGGAGAATCCACTGTGTTCTGGAGATTAAAGTATAAGCATGTGGCATATCACTGTTAATCATGATGTTGAAGCTTATCATAGTAAGACAAACTATGTTACTCCTTGGCTCTCAACTTCTGAGTAGCTTCTCCGTTTCAGCACAAAAGACAAAGTACTTGTAATGACCTCTGAGGGATCATGTGACCTGACCCTTCACTGCTTCTGTGGCCAACTTTCCCACTATTTTCCCTGTTCAAGGTTCCAGGCACAGCATGCCACCTGCTGTTCCATCAATACTTCATCTCTACACTGCTGTGTCTTCTCCCCAGACACCCCATGGTGAGCTTCCCTTACTTCTTTCACGTTCTTGCTTAGATCACATTCTCATGTGTCCCTAGTGGCAGCCCTATTTCTCTTAATACTTCCTCTAGTTACTCAGGCCAATTCTCACTGGCAAAAATGGATAGGAAAACTAGTATGGTCTCAAACAATGTCTGCCAACATGCCTAATGGACATAGCACCTTGTCAGTCTTCTTCTGGACCTATGTGACCCAGACAAATCTCTCCTTCCTGATGTGCTTTCCTGAGCCTGCCTTTAAGGACACTCGAGGTTTCCCCGTGGCCTTACAGGCTTCTGTTTCCTTGTTAATGCTCTCTTCTCCCAGATTTCATGGTGATAGGGCTTCCTGTGTTCTCATCTATACTTTCTTCCTTGGTAGAACTGCCTCTGTCACGGCTTAAAACTACCTCCATGGATACTTGTATCGCTTTGTTTCTAAATCCAGACCAAGTTGTTGAGGTTGGGACTTGAATGTCTACCCCTTTGTTGATACCTCATTTGGCATCTCAGGGTTATATAAAACAAAATTGCCACCTTTCTATTCTTTTCACCTACACTCCCAAATCCCCACTTCTGATCCAGCTGATACCAAGCCTTACCTAGCAGTGGCCCAGCTGCAAACACCTGGGGTTAACTCTAGTTCTCTCCTGTTCATCTTCTGTGAATCAGGGCTGATACGCTGTTTTACCTCCAAAACATATCCAGGACCAAGCTCTTCTACAGTGTTGGCAACCTGGAGAGACTCCGAGCAATATCACTACTGTTGAATATTCACACTTTGCTCTATTCCACACTGGAAACCTCCAGATGTGTATCAGTAGTAAAACAGATGATTAAATAATAGGCTACTCACGTAAGATAATGTTATATAGCAATGAGCAAGCTATATAACAAGCAAATGATTGCTCTATATTGTTATGATAAATCTTTCCGCCAAAAGCCGCCGAGCCCCACCGCCATGTGTGCACTTAACGCCAGCCACCCGCCGGAGTTAGGGCCCAAATTAATATACAGAAACTTGTATTAGGTTCAAATGCTGCTTGGTCAATGACTAGCATTCTCATCTGTTAGCTCAGTCTTAATTATCATACATCTATATATTTTACAAAACTTATCTTATAGAGGATGCCTTTCGCTGACACCCTCTCTTGCCGGTGGCTCACATCCTGCCACTGGAGGATGCGAAGGGGAAAAAGGGGACCCTTCCTGTTTCTCCTTGCTTAAATATGAGTATCCTTGCTATGTCACTTCTGGCCTGGATCACCACTTCTCTACTACATTTCCTAGAATCCTCTTTGACTCCTAGTCCTGTCTAACTTGCTTTCTCATTGGCCACACAGAACTTTATTCAACAACCAATAAGATAAACATACACAGAAGTACTTCCCCCATCACTATGTAATAACAGAGATGAATCCTCTGAAATCTCACTCCCTCCCCCTGCCCGATGGAGCAGGACTCAGTGGAGTATACAGGGTGTATGATCCCATTATATAGTTAAAAACAACAACAAAAGCTAACAGCCCAGATGAAGCACAATACTAGAAGTCAAGAGAGTGCTTTTGGAGAAAGAAAGTATGTGGGAGAGAGTGTGGGGGCTCTGTAGGTGCAGATAATGGGTGATTCTTTGTCTGGGCTCTAGAAGAATGGTGTGGCAGGGTCTCTGAACTATATGCTGTGATCTGTGTTCTCTGCAGTCTGCTGAGTCTCAGACACTCGTCCCACCTGAACACTTCTGGTCTAACCGCCACTTCTTACCTGCATTACCCTGCTCTCAAATAGCTCTTCTAATGTTATTGTCAGGTTTTCATTATTCTAAGGTTAACTACCTTGCAAAAGTTTTCCATGTTCTTAAGCATAAAATCCTGAATCCATGGCTCAGTAGTTACGAGCACTTGCTCTTACAGAGGACCTGGATTCTGTTCCCAGCACCCACAGGGCAGCTCACAGCTATCTGTTACTTCAGTTCCAGAGGACTCAACACTCGCTTCTGGCCCCTGAAAGTACCAAGCATGCATCCAATACACAAAAACATGTAGGTAAAATACTCATACATGGGGCTGGAGAGATGGCTCAGGGGTTAAGAGCACTGACTGCTCTTCCAGAGGTCCTGAGTTCAATTCCCAGCAACCACATGGTGGCTCACAAGAGATTTGGTGCCCTCTTCTGGCGTGTAGATGCCAGAACACTGTATACATAACAAAATCTTAAAACAATACATACATATAAAATAAGTAACAAATATCACTCTTTATAATCCCAGCACTTTGGAGACAGAGGCAAATGGATATCTGTGAGTTTAAGGTCAGCCTGGTCAATAGAGCAGGCTCCCAGATAGCCAGGGCTACCCAGTGAGACCCTGTTCCAAATCAATCAATAAGTCTTGAATACTTACACGAGTCCTACCAGCATGCTTCAGCCACATGATGCTTCACTGTCTTTTTGTGCATGAGGGTCATTCCCAGGCAGTGCCTGCAATTTTCTGTTCTCTTGACTTTAGATAGTTTTACCAGCTGACTTTTCACTGGCATGTCCTGATCACATTACTAAAGTTACATCTATAGTCCTTCAGCACTCTGCCTCTAATTATTCTACTTCTCTGTTATCACTGTTTAACATGTCCACCTAAAGGTGTTTTTTTCTCACATGTAATTAAGGGTCTCAAGATGAGACCATATTGGATTAGTATGGACACCAAATCCAATTACAAGTGTCCTTACAAAAGAAAACACAGACAAGAAGGTGATGTGAGGGCAAAGCGAAGCTCCCAGTGACGTGTTTCTAAGTCACTGAACAGATGGGTACCCAGCAACCAACAGAAGCCCCAAGAAAGGCTCACAGGCGCATCTTTCTCACAGCACACAGCAGGACCCAGCTTATCAAATCCTGACTTAGGCATTCTGGCTTCCATAATTAAGAACAAGTTTCTGTTATCTTAAGCCACCAACTGTGCAACTTGTTAGAGGAGCCATAAGGAACTAATGCATATAATTGTATAATTTAGTTACTACCATTTATTTTTTTGGTTCCTCTTTAAGCTCCATGAAGGCACACATTATTTTGTTCATGCTGCCTCTCAAATAACACACAACAGGCACTCAAGCAAAAAAAAGTTTTTATATATGAAATTTAGTAAATATTGCTGAAAAAACTCTTGAGATTTGGTTGGATAAACAAGCTATGATAGACCACACACTGGGTACTTCTCAACAATGAAAAGAGTTTTTCTAGCATCCACTCAGACATGGGCAGATCTTAAATATTAAATATACTTTGTTGAGTAAAAGACTCCTCATTTAACAATTAACTTATGATTCTTTCATATGAATCCTAAAAAAGGTACATTAAGCTGTCAAGAGAAAAAGGAGATCAGTGGCTGCTAAGGACCCAGGATCAGGAAGAGTGACACAAGGGGCAGGGAGGTAAATCTGCAGATTCCCAATTGTGTAGTGGTTATGTGGGGATTCACATTTGCCAGAACTCATCAGACAGTTACTTAAAATGGATACACATACATTACTTAAACGAGCTGATAAAATAAAGCAATTAAAAACTTAGGGTGATGTATAATCATCTAAAGAAAACACTATGGTCCTTAGAATAAGCCTAAGATGTTATTTTGAGATACAAAAATATGTGGTAAGAATATCCAGCACAAGAAAAATGAAGATATAAAACCAAAACAGCAACAGACAGTTGCTGACTATAAGGAACTTTACCCACAAGACAACTCAGATAACTGAATCCACACTGTAGACTTTGAAGACACTCCTCCTTTGCTATACAGAGACCCAGCACAAACAGCAGCAAGCCTAGTCATGCAACCTCTGCTGGGCTGATGGGTGCTGTTCTGAGAGGTACAGATAGTTGTTCATTTTTCTCACTACCTCACTCCCACCCTTTCCTCTCTACTGTCCTTTTCTTCAAAATGGGCTTAAGATCACTGTTTGCCCTTATAAACACTGGTTGAAGTATTCAAGGGTTTTGCTGAATATGATCAGAGATCAAGCATTTTTTTTTTCTCTCTTTTTAAAGTTAATTTATGGGTTCAGAAACATTGTTGGCAGCTTTCAAGTAACAGATGTTTACCAAGGAAGGAAAATTCCAGACCAGTTTTGATGTGAATATTGTTAAAACTTCTCAATACTGCGTCCGCTGATAAGACCCAGCAATATATAAAAGGAGAACATGTCACAACTGAAGTCATAACCCAGGGGGAGGCAGGCTGAGGCACAGATATGGTGGCATCACCTATGGAGTAGCCTGAGGGCGAACGGAAGGGAATCAAAAGGACCCTCAGGGGCAACAGAGCAGCTATAGACCCTGGGAAGACAAGATCACTGAGCCTGAAAGCAACATTTTTGTATTTCAGATGACTGCTGTTAGGCACAGCCCTCTTTCCTTGCCTCCTGAAGGGCGCACAAACTTGGGTGAGGCTGCACAGCCCTCAAAGTGCAGATGGCAGAGGGTTGGCTGTGAGTTGCTTTGACAGCAGTTACAGGTTGTAGTCCTTGATTCCTGAGAGGTAACCAGGTACACTGCAGCAGACTAAGACATAGGTATGATGAGCTCTTTTTAGATTCAGGCAGTTTATTACTTACATAAATAACAAAAGAGAGTAGGCCAAAGGTGCCAGCTTCTTGGGTCTTCTTCCCACAAATCAAGAAGGACCACAGCTCATCAAAACAGGCAGGATAACAGCAACAAGAGTTGTGAGACACTATTATTGGAAAGTCAAGTCTAGACCCCCAGTAATTATTTTTGTACTATGCATGTCAATCTATTCTGAGCTCGCAGTAAGCGTCCCAAGGGAGAAGGGTGTGAGTGGGAGATGGCTTCAGATGGCTTCCCATACTCCTGTGTTCTGGGAGAATCAGAAGGCATCCTGCCCAGTCTAAGATCAGCAACATTAACACTTGCCTGTAAGAGCCACTCTCCTACAGCATCCGCCCACTGCCACTGCTGAGAGAACTATGAAAAATGGGGTAGTTTAACATAAAAAATAAAAGCACCCAGGAAACAAGGCACTAAGATCAAGATTTCAAGGCCAGTTAGGGCTACATAGCAAGACCCCGTCTTTAAAAAATAAATGAAACCTTTAGCCAGTCCGTGGTGATGCATGCCTTTAGTCCCAGTCAGTACTCAGGAGGCAGAGGCAAGTGGATCTCTGAGAGTTTGAGGCCAGCTGAGTCTACAAAGTGTGGTACAGGGCAGCCAGGGACACACAGAGGAAACCCTGTAAATAACAACAACAAAAAAAGGCCATGTGTAATGAATGGGCTTGACACTGAATCACAAAGACAGGCTATTTCAGGTACCTAGTCCAGGAATGTTTGTTTTTGTTTTTTGTTTTTTCAGATTTTTTTTATTTGAAATAGAAACAAGATTGTTTTACATGGCAATCCCAGTTCCCTTCTCCCTCCCGTCCTCCCCCACCCCCTCCCCCCCACCGGCCCCACTAAAACCCTACCTATCACATATCTTTTCTGCTACCCCTGGATGGTGAGGCCTTCCATAGGGTGCCATCAGAGCTTATCATATCCTTTGGGATAGGGCCTAGGACTACCCCTGTATGTCTTGGCTCAGGGAGTATTCCTCTATGTGGAATGGGCTCCCAAAGTCCACTCCTATGCTAGGGATAAGTACTGAACTACTACAGGAGGTCCTGTAGATTTTTGAGGTTTCCTCAATGAAATGCATGTTCCTGTGGTCTGGATCAGTCCCATGCTGCTATCCCAGCTATCAGTCTGGGGAGCAAGAGTTCCCGATGTTCAGGTCAGCTGTTTCTGTGGGTTTCAACAGCCTGGTCTGAACCCCTTTACTCTTCACTCATCCTTCTCTGCATCTGGATTCCAGTTCAGTTTAGTTGTGGATGTCAGCTTCTACCAGCTACTGTATGAGGGCTATTGGGTGGCATATAAGTCAGTCATCAATCTCATTATGAGGGGAGGGCATTTAAGGTAGTCTCTCCTCTGTTGCTTAGATTGTTAGCTGGTGTCATCTTTGTAGATCTCCAGACATTTCCATAGTGCCTGATTTCTCTGTAAACCTAAAATGTCTCCCTCTACTATGGTATCTCCATTCTTGTTATCTTCTATTCTTCCCCTGACTCAACCTTTCTGCTCCCTCATGTCCTCTGCATCTCTCTTCTTCTTTTCTCATTCTCATAGCTCCCTCCCCCTTCTTCCCATGCTCTCAATTTGCTCAGGGAATCTTGACCCTTTCCCCTTCTCCAGGGGACCATGTATGTCTCTCTTAGGGTCCTCCTTGTTTACTAGCTTCTCTGGCAGTGTGGATTGTAGGCTGGTAATCCTTTACTCTATGTCTAAAATCCACATATGAGTGAGTACATATCATGTTTGTCTTTTTGTGATTGGGTTACCTCGCTCAGAATGGTTTCTTCTAGTTCCATCCATTTTCCTGCAAATTTCAAGATTCCATTGTTTTTTTCTGCTGAGTAGTACTCCATTGTGTAAATGTACCACATTTTCTCTATCCATTTTTCAGTTGAGGGGCATCTAGGCTGCTTCCAGTTTCTGGCTATTATAAATAGTGCTGCTATGAACATCGTTGAACAGATGTCCTTGTTGTATGAATGTGCATCTTTTGGGTAAATGCCTAAGGATGGAGTTGCTGGATTACTGATTCCCATTTTCTTGAGGAGTCGCCATACTGATTTCCAAAGTGGCTGTACAAGTTGACACTCCCACCAGTAGTGGAGGAGTGTTTCTCTTTCTCCACATCCTCTCCAGCATAAAGTGTCATTGGTGTTTTTGATTTTGGCCATTCTGACAGGAATAAGATTGTATCTCAGAGTTGTTTTGATTTTGCATTTCCCTGATGGCTAAGGATGTTGAATACTTTATGTGTCTTTCAGCCGTTTTAGATTCCTCTATTGAGAATTGTCTACTTAGTTCTGTACCCAACTTTTTAATTGGATTGTTTGGTGTTTTGGAGACTAGCTTCTTGAGTGCTTTGTATATTTTGGAGATCAGCCCTCTGTCAGATTTGGGGTTGGTGAATATCTTTTCACATTCTGTTGGCTGGTGGTTTGTCTTGCTGACTGTGTCCTTTGCCTTACAGAAGCTTCTCAGTTTCAGGAGGTCCCATTTATTAATTGTCAATCTCAATGTTTGTGCTACTGGTGTTATGTTCAGAAAGCAGTCTCTTGTACCAATATGTTTGAGGGTATTTCCCACTTTGTCTTCTTTTTTTTTTTTTTATTAATTCAAGTTAGGGAACAAGCTTGTTTCACATGTAAGTCCCTTCTCCCTCTCCCTCCCCTCATCCCCTCCCTCCTCCTCCACCCCCAACCTACCCCCACCCCATCCACCCACCACTCCCCAGGCAGGGTAGGGCCCTCAACAGGGGCTCTGCAAAGTCCACCAAATCTTCCTGTGCTGGGCCTGGGCCCTTCCCCATGTGTCCAGGGCCAGAGTGTATCCCTTCATGTGGGATGGGCTCTCAAAGTCCCTTCTTACACTAGGGAAAAATGCTAATCCACTTCCAGAGGCTCCCTGGAGTGCAGAGGCCTCTTTATTGGCATCTATGTTCAGGGGTTTGGATCAGTCTTGTACTGGTCTCCCAGATAGCATCTGGGGTCGATGTGCTCTCCCTTGTTCAGGCCAACTGTTTCTGTGGGTTTCTCCAACCTGGTACAGACCCCTTCGATCTTCATTCCTCCCTCTCTTTAACTAAATTCCAGATTTCAGCTCAGTGTATTTCTGTGGATGTCTGTCTCTGCTTCCATCAGCCACTGGATGAAGGCTCTAGGATGGCATAAAGAGTAGTCATCAATCTCAATTTAGGGGAAGGGCTTTTAGGTTATCCTCTCCTCCATTGCCTGGATTGTCAGATCGTGTCATCCCTGTAGGTCTCTAGAGATCTCCCTAGTTCCAGATCTCTTCTCGGACCTATAGTGGCTCCCTCTAATATGGTATCTCTCTCATCCTGCTCTCTCTCCTCTATTCTTCCCCCTACTCAATATCTCTGCTCCTCCATTTCCTCTCTTCTACTCCTCTTCTCGTGCTCTTATTGTGGCAGCACCCTCTCCCCTACCCTCATGCTTCCAATTAGCTCCGGAGTTCAAGCCACTTCCCATTCCTGGGGTCTATTTATCCCTTAGAGTCCTTCATGTTTCCTAGTTTCTTTGATGAAGAGGATTATAGGCTGGTAAACCTTTGCTCTATGTCTAAAATTCATATATGAGTGAGTACATACCATGTTTGTCTTTTTGTGACTGGGTTACCTCGCTTAGGATGGTTTCTTCTAGTTCCATCCATTTGCCTGCAAATTTCAAGATTCCATTGCTTTTTTCTGCTGAGTAGTACTCCATTGTATAAATGTACCACATTTTCTCTATCCATTCTTCAGTTGAGGGGCATCTAGGTTGCTTCCAGGTTCTGGCTATTACAAACAATGCTGCTATGAACATGGTTGAACATATGTCCTTGTTGTATGAACATGCACTATTTGGGTATATACCCAAGAGAGGAATGGCTGGATCTTGAGGTAGATTGATTCCCATTTTTCTGAGCAACCGCCATACTGATTTCCAGAGTGGTCTTACAAATTCACACTCCCACCAGCAATGGAGGAGTGTTCCTTCTTCTCCACTTTGTCTTCTAATAGGGTTAGTGTGGCTAGGATTATGTTGAGGTCTTTGATCCATTTTGACTTAAGTTTTGTGCCTGGTGATAGGCTTGGGTCTATCTGTAGTCTTCTACATGTCTGCATCCAGTTGTTGAAGATGTTCTCTTTGTTCCATCGTATAAATATGGATTGTTTACCAAAAATCAGGTGTTCATAGATGTGTGGGTTAATATCAGGATTTTCAACTCTATTCCATTGGTCTACCTGTCTATTTTTGTGCCAATATCAAGCTGTTTTCAGGACTATAGCTCTGTAATAGAGCTTAAAGTTAGGGATGGTGAAGCCTCTAGAAGTTGCTCTATTGTACAGGGTTATTTTGACTATCCTGGGTCTTTTGTTTCTTCATATAAAGTTGAGAATTGTTCTTTCAAGGTCTGTGAAGAATTGTGTTGGGATTTTGATGGGGATTGCATTGAATCTGTAGATTGCTTTTGGCACGATGGCCATTTTTACTATGTTGATACTACCTATCCAAGAACATGGGAGATCTTTCCATTTTCCGGTATCTTCTTTAATTTCTTTCTTTAGAGAGTCAAAATTCTTATGGTACAGGTCTTTCACGTTTTTTTTTTTTTTTTTTTGGTTAGTGTTACCCCAAGGTATTTTATGTTGTTTGTGGCAATCATAAAGGGTGATATTTCTCTGATTTCTTTCTCCACCAATGTGTCATCGGTATATAGTGGGGCTCCAGATTTTTTAATCTTGTATCCTGCCACTTTGCTGAAGGTGTTTATCAGCTGTAGGAGTTCCCTGGTAGAATTTTCTGGGTCACTTATGTAGACTGTCATATCATCTGCAAATAGTGAGAGTTTGACTTCTTCCTTTCTGATTTGTATTCCCTTGATCTCCTTTTGTTGTCTTATTACTCTAGCTAGAACTTCAAGGACAGTATTGAAGACATATGGAGAGAGTGGACAGCCTTGTCTTGTCCCCAATTTTAGAGGAATTTCATTGAGTTTCTCTCCATTTAATTTGATGTTGGCTGTCGGCTTGCTGTATATTGCTTTTATTATGTTGAGGTATGTTCCTATTATCCCTGATGTCTCCAAGACCTTTATCATGAACGGGTGTTGGATTTTGTCAAAGGCTTTTTCGGCATCTAGTGAGATGATCATGTTTTTTTTTTTTTTTTTTTTCCTCAGTCTGTTTATATGGTGGATTACATTGAGGGGTTTTTGTATGTTGAACCATCCTTGCATCTCTGGGATGAAGCCTACTTGATCATGGTGGATGATTTCTCTGATGTGTTTTTGGATTCGATTTGCCAGTATTTTATTGAGAATTTTTGCATCAATGTTCATGAGGGATATTGGTCTGTAGTTCTTTCTTAGCTGTGTTTTTGTGTGGCTTGGGTATCAAGGTTATTGAAGCCTCACAAAAACAGTTTGGCAATGACCCTTCTGCTTCTATTGTGTGGAATACTTTGAAGAGAATTGGTTTTAGCTGTACTTTGAATTTCTGGTAGAATTCTGCACTGAAGCCATCTGGTCCTGGGCTTCTTTTGGTTGGGAGACTTCTGATGACTGCTTTTATTAGATTAGGGGTTATTTAAGTTGCTTATCTGTTCTTGATTTAATTTTGGTAAGTGAAATCTGTGCAGAAAATTGTCCATTTCCTTTAGATTTTCAAATTTTGAGGAATATAGATTTTCAAAGTATGATCTGATGATTGTCTGGATTTCCTCTGTGTCTGTTGTTATGTCCCCCTTTCATTCCTGATTTTATTAATTTGCATGTTCACATGTTCACTCTGCTGTTTGGTAAGTTTGGATAAAGGTTTGTCTATCTTGTTGATTTTCTCGAAGAACGAACTCTTCGTTATATTGATTCTTTGTATTGTTCTTCTAGTTTCCATTTTATTGATTTCAGCCCTCAATTTGATTATTTCCTGGCTTCTGCTCCTCCGGGGTGTATTGGCTTCTTTGTGTTCTAAAGCTTTCAGTTGTGCTGTTAATTCTCTAGTGTGACTATTCTCCTGTTTCTTCATGTGGGCACATAGCGCTATGAACTTTCCTCTTAGCACTGCTTTCAAAGTGTCCCATAGGTTTGGTTATGTTGTGTCCGCATTCTCATTGAATTCTAGGAAATCTTTAATTTCTTTTTTTTTATTTCTTCCTCGACCCAGGAATTGTGCAATTGGGTGTTACTTAATTTCCATGAGTTTGTAGGTTTTTTGTAATTCATGTTCTTGTTGAATTCTAACTTTAAAGCATGGTGGTCTGATAAGATACAGGGGGTTATTTCAATTTTTTTGTACCTGTTAAGGTTTGCTATGTTGCCAAGTATGTGGTCGACTTTAGAGAAGGTTCCATGTGGCGCTGAGAAGAAGGTTAATTGTTTTGTATTTGGATGGAATGTCTATAGATATCTGTTAAGTCCAATTGCACCATAACTTCTATTAGTTCCTTTGTTTCTTTGTTAAGTTTCTGTCTGGTGTTCTTGTCCAGTGGTGAGAGTGGGGTGTTGAAGTCTCCCAGTATAAGTGTGTGTGATTTTATGGGTGATTTGAGCTTTAGTAATGTTTCTTTTACAAACGTGGATGCCTTTGTATTTGGGGCATAAATGTTCAGAATTGAGACTTCATCCTGATGGATTTCTCCTGTGATGAGTAGGAAGTGACCTCCTTCATCTCTTTTGATTTAGTTTAAAGTCCAATTTGTTGGATATTAGGATTGCTACCCCCGCTTGTTTCTTGGGTCCATTTGATTGGAAAATCTTTCCCCAACCTTTAATTCTTAGGTGCCGTCTGTCTTCGAAGTTGAGATGTGTTTTTTGTATGCAGCAGAAGGATGGATTCTGTCTTCTTATCCATTCTGCTAATCTGTGTCTTTTTATAATGGAGTTAAGACCATTAATGTTGATGGATATTAATGACCATTGATTGTTCATTCTTGTTTGTTTTTGATTTGGTGATGGTGGCAAAATTATGTGTGGGATTCTATACCTTTTTCCTTTGGCTGTTGGTAAAGTGGGATTATCTATTGCCTATATTTTTCTGGTTGTAGTTAACTTTCCTTGGGTTGCTGTTTTCCTTCCAGAAGTTTCTGTAGGGCTGGATTGGTGGATATGTATGGCTTGAATCTGGTTTTGTCATGGAATATCTTGTTTTCTCCATCTATAATGATTGAAAGCTTTGCTGGGTATAGTAGTCTGGGCTGGCATCCATGGTCTCTTAGTGTAGGTAGAATATCTATCCAGGACCTTCTGGCTTTCAGAGTTTCCATGGAAAAGTCAGGTGTAATTCTGATAGGTTTGCCTTTATAAGTTACTTGACCTTTTTCCTTTGCTGCTCTTAATATTTTCTCTTTATTCTGTATGTTTGGTGTTTTGATTATTATGTGGCGAGGAGACCTTTTTTTTGGTTCAGTCTATTTGGTGTTCTGTAGGCTTCTTGTATTTTCATTGGCATGTCTTTCTTTAGGTTGGGAAAGTTTTCTTCTATGATTTTGTTGAATATGTTTTTCTGCGCCTCTGAGTTGGATTTCTTCACCTTCTTCTATACCTATTATTCTTATGTTTGGTCTTTTCACGGTATCCCATATTTCCTGGATATTTTGTGTTAGGGATTTGTTGGACTTAAGATTTTCTTTGGTTGATGAGTCTATTTCCACATGTGTCTTCAACTCCTGAGATTCTTTCTTCCATCTCTTGTATTCTGTTGGTTATGCTTACGTCTGTAGTTCTTGATCGTTGACCCAGCTTTTCTATTTCCAGCATTACCTCAGATTGTGCTTTCTTTATTGTCTCTTTCAGTTTTTAGGTCTTGAACTGTTTCCTTGAGAGATTTGTTGATACCTTGTATTTTTTTTTTTTTCTTCATTTCTTCAAGGGATTTTCTCATGTCCTCTTTGAGGTAATCTATCATTTTCATGAAGATGTTTTTAAGGCCATTCTCTTCCGGTTCATCTGCATTGTGATGTTCAGGTCTTGCTGGTGTATGGTTCCTAGTCTCCGGTGGTGTCATATTGGTTTTCTGTTGTTGAATGTGCTTTTACATTGTCCTCTTCTCATCCTTTCTTTTGGTGGGTGTAGCAGGAGTCTCTTCCTCTCCTGGTGGGTATGGGACCAAAATTCCCTTCAGGTAGATGCAAACAGATCCAATACCCCGATGTCTGTCCTCTTCTCGTGGATGGGGGTGGCACTGTTACCGGGGCCTCGGCAGTGTCCAGGTGTGTTGGATCCTGCTACCGAGTTCGGATCTGGTGAGCAGATCCCTGGCATTAGATGTCTCTTAGCAAGGCCACCGAACCAGAACTGGAAACAGCCCCCGGCCTACCTGGGCTGGTGGATGGAGGCAGAACTGTCACCGGGGCCTGGCAGTGTTGGGGTGTGTTGGGTACAGCTGCGGAGTTCGGATCCAGTGAGCAGATCCCGGGCGTCAGATGTCTCTGGGAATGTTTGTTTTTGTTTGGCCTGGGCGCAATTAGTGCTGAGGTTTAGCAATCCAGGCACAATCCTCATCCCCATAAAGAGGGCACATTCACAGTATTCTCACTCCTCAGCAGGACCAAGCATGTTGTTCCCAATGTTAAAATTCTTCTTTCTCACCCCTCATCCTATGCCCTTATCCTTCCTGGAATCACCTCCCAAGTACAAAAAACAAAATCTCAGGGATTTGTAGGAAGTCCAAATAGCAAAGCTGACCCAGAAACATCCCTAAAAAAGAACTCTGTGGGCACCAGCACTCACGATTAAAAAAAAAAAAAAAAAAACTGGGATGAAGAAAAGGCAGATACTGATTAGCCTCTATTACCTCAGATGTCCCAGAAACATTTAGATGCATCCAGTGTACAGGCAGCACAATGTGCTCAGAATCAGATCCAGGGACTGTAAACATTATAAAGGAGACCAAATTCTCAAATGCCATGCCTGGAAGTCCTTGTCTGATCCAGTGCTCTAGTTGGGAAGGAATGAGACCTATCAGGGTAGACCCTGATTTCCCAAATCTACTCTAGGGTCACATTCCCTTCCTACAGGACAGTCACCTCCCATTACCTGGAACATATTCTCTTTCAAAAGAAGCCTAGCAAGGTTTTGTTGGTTGTTCTGGAGACTTGTGTCCACTCACCTCCAAATCAGTATGGAGAGTAGTGTTCCTGGTTCCCTGTGATTCCACTTAATTCAATAGCTGCTGCTCTCCTGCTCTGGACTCTTCAAGTCACTGAACAAGCAGCCCAGGAGAGGAGTGGCCACACCGGAAGAAGGTGACAACTCAAGTATCATGCAGAGCTGGGACTAGTGCTATGTTAGGGGCAAGAAGTATTCAGAGGAATGCTTGGTGATGTATGGGGACAAGGTGAGCAGGGCTGACCAACGGAAGGGCTAGTTGAAGGGGAAATCTAGAATAAATAGAAAAGGAGGGAAGATAAAAAAAATCCCCCGTGGCTTCAGTACAGTTTCCAACAGTAAAGAATATAGCTTGTCCTGCTAACCTTCTAGTTGTTGGTAATTTTTCTTTTGTCTATTTTATTGTTTAAAAAAAAGACTATCAGTCACTGTCCTCAGGCAGAAGAGTCTAACACATGAAAGGACAACTGAGGCTGAATGAATGGGGTATATAGGAGATGCTTACTGGTTGCTTTAACATACCACCCCTTTTACACAAATGTACTTTGAAACATAATTCACACATCAAACCAACCCCTTGAAATGTCTGATTCATAGTATATGAATGTAGTATATATACAACATTGTAAAACTACTGCTACTAATTCCCAAGCACTTAAACTAAAAAATAAACCCATTTAGAGTCACTTCATCTCCCCTTAGATTTGCTTAGTCAGTGTCAACATGTAGCTTCCTGACTGTATCTGCATGCATTCTGACTAGAGGGAAAACTTGATCCTCATTTATAGCAGGTTGGACATAGCAAGGAATTAGTTTCTCAGATTTGTCACACTTTAGTAGAAGTACTCAGGGTTGTTTCTGTAAGTGTCTCAGGGTTCCAGCAGGATAGACTCTTGGCTGTTTCTATGGTAACTGAACATACCTCAATACCTGCCTCCTGCAGGAATACCTATATAAGCCACCTGCACCCAAACCCTGAACCAGCTAAGGCTTTCCTCAATAAGGTTATCGTGGGAACTTTGTCAAGTGCTTTGCTCAATCCTGATTTAACATGTCTCTTACCTTAAAAGCCACAAGGGGCCAGGGAAATGGCTCAGCAGATAAAGGTGCTTGCTGCTGTCTAGTTCCAAGAAATCCCTTTCCCCAGTGTCTGACATTTAGACAAAGCCAACATCCCCTCAGGGACTTGAGAAAAATAGTCCCTATATGCTAATGGTCCCTATAAGAATGCTAAAGGAAGCATTCTTATCTCTGGCAAAAGGGACCCCTGACTCTTCCATGAACATATTCTTGTGGTGCCTATTAGCCTATCAAGGTCTGTGCTAGCTTCTAAGTTCCTTCAATCCTTAATCACAAGTACCCTTTATACACTTCAAGATCCTTCACTCCAGTTTACAGGTCCCCCTCCTTCCAGGTACTTGTTCCCTTAAAACCCTGGAAATCCCATCCATTAATCCCCTCAGCTCCCCACTCCCATTTTCCAAAGAGACAGCCTTGGTGATTTGGAATAAACTTTACCTTTTACCCATGGAGCCGCTATTTTGGTTTCTTTACTGCACCATTTCATTCATCTGGTGCCCAAAACCTGACCAATCATTTCCTTCCTTCCCTCCTTTCCTTCCCTCCCTCCTTCCCTCCCTCTCTCCCATCATTTCTTTCATCTGCCGAGTCTGATGACCTGAGTTAGATCCCTGGAATCATGTGGAGAGAGCCAACCCCACAGGCTGTCCTCTGACTTTGATATAAACACCCCCATACAGAGAATAAATACACATTAAAAAATCCCATGCCAGGCGGTGGTGGTACACACCTTTAGTCCCAGTACTCGGGAGGCAGAGGCAGGTGGAGGATCTCTGAATTTGAGGCCAGCCTGGGCTACAAAGCAAGTTCTGGGACAGCCAGGGCCACACAGAAAAGACCTTGTCTCAAAAAACCAAACTAAACCAAAACCCCCACAAATTTACTATTTCTCAATTTCTTAACCCCCCCCATAAGGATTATTTACTTTATGTATACACATGTGCACCATGTACATTCAGGTGCCTGTGGAGGCCAGAAGAAAGCATCAGATCTCCTGGAATTGGAGTTATAGTTTGCTGTAAGCCACCTCATGGGTGCTGGGAACTGAACCTTTGTCTCCTGCAAGAATAAGTGATTTTAACAGCTGAGTTATCTCTGTAGTCTCTAAAGAGTGTATTGTTATTTATATGCATGGATGAGGGTCAGTATGTACAACATGTTTGTGGAGGTACCTGCAGAGGCCAGAATAGGTGGCTGGATGTTCTAGAGCTGGAGTTATAGGCAACTGTGAGCAGCCTAGTGTAGGTGCTGGGCAAATTTGGGTCCTCTGAAAGAGCTGCAAGCACTTATAACTGCTGAGTCATCTCTCCAGGTCCCTTTATTTTTCTATTTTCGTTTTCCTCTTTCAGTATTGAAAGGTGAACCCAGGGCCTTGTACATGCTAGCAAAATGCTCTATCACTTAATTATATCACTAGCCCTCTATTTACTTTTTATTTTGAGGTAGC
Source organism: Cricetulus griseus (assembly GCF_003668045.3). Classification (NCBI taxonomy): domain Eukaryota; kingdom Metazoa; phylum Chordata; class Mammalia; order Rodentia; family Cricetidae; genus Cricetulus; species Cricetulus griseus. The sequence continues at coordinate 230,622,470 of NC_048597.1, forward strand.
GTCTTGCTAAATGGCTCAGACTGGACTTGAACTCACTCTGTAACCCTTCATAATGAGTTTATTGCTACATTTAAAAATTACAAAGGATGGGGATAGAGAGGTAGCTCAGTGGGTAAAGTGATTGCTGTGCAAGCATGAAAACCTGTGTTCTAGTCTCCAGAACTCCTTTACATTGGCACAGTAGCATGGCCTATTATCCCAGTGCTAAGAGGGAGAGATGGAAAAACCTGGGGGCCTGATGGCCAGGTGATAGAGCCTGCCTCAAAAAAATAGAGAATGATAGTGGAAGATGCTCTACATTGGTCTCTGATGTACGCACGCACGCACGCACGCACGCACGCACGCACGCACGCACGCACGCACGCACGCACGCACGCACGCACGCAAACAAGGACATGTACCCACAGACGTGAATAAATGTGTATATCTTAGCAACCCGAGTGCCTGGTGCTCGTAGAAGTCAGAAGAGGGTGTCAGATCCCTTGGAACTAGAGTTACAGATGGTTGTGAGCCATCAAGTACGTGCTGGGCATTGAACCTGGGTCCTCTGCAAGATCAAAAAGTGCTTTTAACTGATGAGCCAGTTCTCCAGCTCTGACTATGTTTTCATTAATTTACTTTCTAAAATAGGTGATTCTGTGGCAAGACACTCTTTTACTGGTTGACCTGATGACAGTATAAAAACATGCTAGGGCCACTCCAATACCTTTCTTTATTTTTGTTTTTGTTTTTTTTTTTTTGTCTGGTTTGATTTTTGATGGCGGTTTAGCTTGCTGAGTTAGAACTATCCTCAAAGACTTGCTTGCAGAGACAAGTTATGTCTTACATTTCTAATGGCAAAGCTAAGAAAATAGGCACTTATGTGTAAGCAGAAGGCAAACAATAGCAAAGTTTTACAATCTAATATATTAAAATGCAAGCATTTAAAATGTAAAGATATATAGGAATCTCAGTTTACCAAAATGAAAATAACAGTAACGGCTTTATCAAATATGATTACATATTTCAGAGAACAAAATATTCTATATAATTAGATTTACAAGACATAAACAAATGATTAAATATTTATTTAGCACAGACATTCAAATGTAAGATAAGAACAAATATTTAACTGTCAAGTTGAAGGTATTAATAACAAATCCCTTTCCTTTTTATTTTTGTTAGTAAAATGTCATAATTTTGAAGGCTTGAATTTTAAAGTTAAGTCAAAGATGCATTTCATTTGTTTTTGTTTTTGTTTTATAATGTGGGGACTGATCCCAGCGCCTCATGTATAGTAGGTTAAATTCGGCATGCTGGGCAGGAGCTTCACTAAGATGGCTTACCAGCTCAGACTTTTCACAGTTACCAGTACACTAACTGCTCACTCAAGGTTGAACTAGGTTCCTAAAGGGCCAAAACGTATAGAGTGAACAGGCTTTGTTCCGTTAAATGAGATAAAACTTAAAACTGTGAAGCCAGGTGAAATAAACATTTAAAACTGCATTTTTCTGGGTGGTATGAGTTTAAAAGCAAAACAGAGCAGTGACAAAACCAGAAGCAGTAAATGGTAAAAGTGAAAGAAGCATCACATTGATTTATGCAGCCTGTTTGTTTATTTTACTGTTGAAGAGATTTTAAGGTTTCAGAAATACTTCTGAATTATTCAACAAGTGGAACACACTACACAGAATATTTTAAAGCCACTACCAACAAAAATAAATAAACAAGCAAACTTCTACCCAGCAATTTATTACAGGTTTCTTAAATCTTTTCTTTCTGGCATTAAACTGAGAAAGGGTGTAGGGAGAATACAACTAAATGGTTTCTCAAAGGAACATTTTCCATTTAGTGAGAAGTTCTGGTTTCTGACTTCTACATAACATTCTGGTCCACAAATGATGGAATGTACTTTTAGAGAGGTAATTATGTTGAGCTGAAGAAATTCAGGGTGAAACAAGAGTCCTCAGTGAAAGCCCTACAAGAAACTGATGAGTGATCCAATGACAAATAAATGGATGAGGAAAAAAATGTGTAGGAAATGTTGGCTTGTTACTGTATTCTTTTTCTTTCTTTTCAGAGTCATTCATCTTCTAAGATTGCCTTCCCTGCTTTTTTAGGGACAAATTACCTCACTATTATTTGTTCATTTAGAATCTTAACAAAGTCTACAAAACCCCACAGTACATTCAAAGCTAATACTAAAAGTTTGAGTGAAAATAACAGAGACATAAGCTCTGATCAGTGCACTCTTTTTCTGGGATTAAGTTCCCTATTTGTGGAGATTGGAAGAACCTCTCTCAGACTATCCACACAGATGTGTGGAAATGTTTGCTTTGAGAAATGGGATCACTTTTTCCATGTTAACATGAGAAGGGTAAATGCTTACTTTCTGAGGGGTAACTGCTTTGTGATCTTTACTCATTTGAATACCACATCACTGCACTACACACTGTGGGTGTGTGTCCTGTTTCTTATACTTTATATATGACCAGCTAAGAAAAAGCACACCAGTAAAAATATTAAAATCTCTTGAAAACACCATTTCTCTACACATATACAAGCCACAACCCAAAGTCCAACCTGGAACCTAGTCACCGACTTTCTGTTGAGTCAAAGTTCAGCGTTCTAATCCATATACAGGCAAAAAGGAATTCTGGAATTAAGTCTAAAGACTGCATGTACTCTGAGTCCATCTGCTTTCTAAACTGTGAAAGCATAGGATGAATATGACTTCTCCGTCCATAACACAAACCCGTGATAAGTCAGGATGTATCTCCTTTGATAAGCAGCACTCATGATAGAGAGATGCACAGTTAACTGAGTCTTCATGGTCACTGAAGCTTACTTTCCCTTAATTGATTAAAAATGTTGACTATAGTTGACAGTAAACATATTTTCCATGAGTTTATACAGTTTGATGATCAAATAGAGTAAATTAATTAGGATCTTATTATTAAAAATAAGAGGTTTATTTGTAAATCTTAGTAACTTTACTATTTATCTTTACATTTAGGAACTGTAGAGTGTTGATGGTACCAGCTTATCTAACATTAAAAGGTTCAATCTTCTTACTAATGCAAAAGGATGGCTCTTCTTCCCACTGTAAACTCTTTCTACAATGAAGAACTCTCACTGTACTTGCACAGAGACTCTGGAGCACTAGACAGACAGGTGTTTGAGACAACAAAAAAGAATATTTCATTTTTTTCCTCTTCTGGATCAGAGAACTTCAAATAAGAATGCTAATTCTAGCATTACAAGCAAACCCTAAACATTAGAAAAAGGAGAGAATATGATAAAATGCTTCAAAGTACATGCCTGAGGTGACTGGAGATAACTTGTATGCTCATGTGTGGCAGGTTCTAGACAAAACCATCAGTCTTTAATCTTCAGATTCATATCTGGAGATAAAATTAAGAAGTTAAGTCATGATCTTTTTGTTCTTGTTGCTATCATAAGTGAAATACCTCCAGTAAGTAGCCCAGAATACCATTACTGCTCACTTTCTAGCCCCATTGTAGCAGAAGTCAGTTATCCGTGAGACTAGTGTTATTTTGGTGACTTGGAGTCTACGCCTTCAGACTCCAGACCTGCATTTAGCAGTTAGATCCATGATAGATTAGTATAATTATGAAACTCCTCAGATCATCATGAACAGTTGACATGATTATGAGTTAAGGGTTAACCAACCCCCTCCCATTACAATTCTGGGTTTCTATGAAAAGCCATTGTTGACAAAAATGGCCCAACAAACAAAGGACATTAGTACCCAGACGACATTATGAAGAATAAATACCTAGTGCTCCCTTGCTAGCTGCTATTTCTATGCTATTACCCGCTAATGGATCTGCTGCTAAGAGCAACTTAGTACAGTGTGGTGAGGGGGGAATGTCTGGCTGAGCCTAAAAGCAACCCTGTGGACTAAACAATGGGCCTACAAAGGGCTTGACTTATTGGTACCATCAGGCAAGTGGGGAGAGGAACCCCAAGGAAGGATTAGCCAGCTTACTTTGCCAGTCTTTTCCGTAGATCCTTGATTTGGTCATTCTTTTTGGTGAGAATCTCTTTCATGTTTCGATAAGCTGCTGTTTGTTGAAATTTCTTCTCTAACTCCTGCTTTGTGAAAAATGTCAGCCCATTACTAAGAAATGTTAAGGAAAGAATAACAAATTTGATAAAAATGCACAGTTTGCTAATTTTCTTATTTCCTTAAAAATATACTTGCATAAAACTAAAACCACCTGAACTTTAAAAATATTTTAAATTAGAAGCTAATAAAACAGTACTATTTTCCAAGGTAATACCATGTTAGCAAGTAGCAAGTATACTATGCTCTAATATGGGAATCTGTATAACACAGAAACTAAACTTTCATGAAAAATATGTATAAAATTTTTTCTAAACTTTCAAGTTCTAAAAACCCAAGGAGGTGGGTTTTTAATTTGAATGTCTTAAAAAATATCCATTTCTTTTTATTCATGCGTATGTGTGTATGACAGTGTGAGTTTATATAAACTACATTCATGCAGAGAACAGGAATCTGAGGTGGGTGCTAGAAGCCAAACCCAAATCCTCTCCAAGAGCCTTAACCACTAAACCTTATTTCTAGCCCTTAATTTGAGGATTTTTAATTTTAGTTCCCAGGACTGTTGCACAACTGATAGAACATTTACCTAGCATGCACAAGTCCTAGATTCCATTCCTAGCACCCATAACCCTTTTTAAAAAATAGATATGTATGATTGAAAAAAAATAGATTTACTTATTTATTTTATGCATATGAGTGTTTCACATGCAAGTATGTATGTATACCACATGAATGCCTGGTGCCCATGGAAGTCAGAAGAGGGCACTGGATCCCCTTGGAACTGGAGTGACAGGGGGCTATGAGCCACAATGTGTGTGCTGGGAACTAAACTTGGGTCCTCTGTAAAAATGGCATGTGCTCTTACCTGCTGAGCCATCTCTCAAGCCCCACACCCACATTTTAAAGTCTCTAAACCCTAAAGAATTCACTCTCTATGTATTTCCCATATATAAAACATTTTGAAAAAGTCTCAAAAAAAAAAAAAAAAAAAGCCATCCAGGTCTCTGTCAGGCTGTAGGAAGAACCAGCAGAGAGCAGTGCAAGGGTGTAGAGTGGCGGCAGCATGTGGAGGAAGAAGAGAGCCGTTTGTTTATTATCACAAAGATAGAAGAACCTAAGTGCCCAGAAATGTAGCTCTTCAGAACACACACTGACTAAGACTGAGAATCTGGGCTGGAGAGATGGCTCAGCGGTTAAGAGCATTGGCTGCTTTCCTATGGGTCCTGAGTTCAATTCCCAGCAACCACATGGTGGCTCACAGCCATCTGTAATGAGATCTGGTGCCCTCTTCTGATGTGCAGGCAGAATTCTGTATACATAATAAATAAATCTTAAAAAACAAAAACAAAAAACAAAACTAAGAATAAAGATGATCTGACCCTGCAATTGGCTCGCATTATCTACTCACATTTGCTCCTCTCTACTGTATGCATTAGATAATCAGACATGAGTCGGTGAAGCCCTTCCGTATGTGTCTCCTGACCTTTTCAGCCAAGCTCAGCTGCTCCTGTACTCTGAGGAGGTCATGTTTGGCTGCTGCTAGGTTCTGCTCCAAAGACTTTTGGTTTTCTGTCTGGTCATTAAGTGTTTTCTGAAATTCATCCCTAAGAGCTGCAACTGTGTTTTCCAAGTCATCCAAGTCATGGGCCTTTATAAAATCCTACGAAAAATAAAGACATGAGTGAAACTTCCCTTGACATTCCAAATAAGCTGTTTTAAAATAGTAATCCTCCATCCAAGGAGAAAGAGTAATGCCGTGTTGTGTGTGCACATAGCTTTTCTCACCTGATGGGTAAGTGCCAGTCCCACAGGATTGTCGGCAGGCTCATTCCAGCCTCAGCCTAGATATACACACAACAAATACTCAGTAGTCACTGCATTCCAAATATAGAAAGTAGGATTTCTGAACTACTAGAATTTCAGTCAAAAATGAGCAAGAGAGAAGTAAGATCTTAATTTGACAAAGCTGTGTGTACCGGGGTCAGAATGTCAAATCATTTGGAGAAGGGTGTGGGGGACAGAGTTTCTTATAAATGAAGCTGGCTTCAAACTTGCATTGTAACCAAAGATGACCCCGAACACCTACCCTCCCGATTTCACCCTCCCAAGTGCTGGGATTACAGGCATGCACCAACATGCCTGGTCTATGTGGTGACAGGGTTCAAATACAGGGCTTTGTGCTCTCTAAGCAAGCATTTAGTTAACTGAGCTATATCCTAGGCCACTGACAAATTAAAAAACAAACAAGACAACGCTTTTCTTTTTTTAATCTCCATTCCAAGCTCTCTAGAATTATTCTCTATTCTGTTGCAGCCTGCTTGCATGTGTCTCCCACCACAGCTATATTTCTTGATGTAGACCCCAGTCTCCCTAGTTCTTTCACACTGTCCTTTTCAGCCTTTCTTCCTGGTCCATCTCCATTCCTTTGTGTTACTCTCAACCTACAGAAACACGCTCTACCAGGGACTCCACTTGCCTAGGACCCAGAGTGAGCAACAACACCCACCCAACAAAGACACACCAGATATCTTTACCAAGTAACACTTTAAACACCTTAACTCCAGATGCCTAAATCTCAGCACAAAAACACAAACATGAACAGCCAATACAATATGTCTCCTCCAGAAGCCAGGAACCCTGTGGTAATCAGACTTGAGAAATGCAATCTAGCTGAAGCACAAGAAAAGGACCTTTTGCCGGGCATTGGTGGCACACGCCTTTAATCACAGCACTCGGGAGGCAGAGGCAGGTGGATCTCTGTGAGTTCGAGGCCAGCCTGGTCTCCAGAGTGAGTGCCAGGATAGGCTCCAAAGCTACACAGAGAAATTCTGTCTCAAAGAAAAGAAAAGAAAAGGACCTTGAAATAGCAATTATGAATATGTTCAAGGACCTTAAAGAGAGTATAACAAATGTCTTAATGAAGATGGTGAAAACACAAACAATTGAATGAAATAATGAAACTATTTCAAGGCATGAAAGTAGAAATAAAATCATTAAAAAAAACCCAAACTAAAAATCTCAGAAGTCCCACTTACAAAACATGGAAGACAGAATTTCAGGTCTTGAAGACTAGATAGAAGAAATGGATAGCTCAGTCCAAGAAAATGTTAAATCTTAAAAAAAAAAAAAAAATCCATGCACAAAAATATACAGGAAATTAAGAGCAGATCTGCAATAAGATTAGAGTAAAAGAATAAACAAAGGCTGGAGAGATGGCTCAGCAGGTAAGAACACTGACTGCTCTTCTAGAGGACCTGGGTCCCAGCACGCTCATAGCCACTCACACAAGGGCATTCAAGCTCATAAAAAAAACCAAACCAAAACAAAACAAAAAACCCCCACAATTATAGCCAAAATACATACTAACCCTCACAATGTGATAGTAGATGACTTCAATACCACTAAGCCCACTCTTGCCAATAGACAGTCATTTGAACAAAAAAAAAAAAAAATAGAGAAATTCTAGAGTTAAATTATATCACAAATCATATGTACCTAGTAGACACCTACCGAAACACTAAAGAAAATACTTTCTTCTCAGCAGCTCATGGAACTTTCTTCAAAATTGACAACATATTCAGACACAAAACAAGTCTCAATTATAAGAAAATTAACACCCTGCATCCTATCTGACCAACATGGATTAAAGCTGAATATCAACAACAACAGAAACAGCAGAAAGTATACAAACTCATGGGAACTACACAGCTCACTCCTGAATGAAAAATGAATCAAGAAAGAAATCAAGAAGGAAATTAAAAACCTTAAAATTGAGTGAAATGAAAACATAACATACCCAAACCTATAGAATACAATTAAGGCAGTTCTATGGGCAAGTTCATAATACTAAATGCCTACATCAAACAGACAAAACTGGAGAGATCTCATATTAGTAACTTATTAAAACATTTTAAAGCTCTAGAACAAGAAATACTAGAAAAAGAATTGATGGCAAGAAATAAACTCATCCCTGAAATCAAGGAATAGAAATGAAACAAAGAGTTGGTTCTTTGAGAAACTCATTAAGACTGACAAATCCTTAGCCAAATTAACTAAAAAACAGAGAGAAAATACCAAATTAATAAAATTTTAGATGAAAAGGGTAACGTTACAACTAATACCAAGGAAATTCAACCAAAACAGCCCAGGGTCAGACAGACTCAGTATAGAAACCAGACCTTCAAAGAAGAATTAATGCACTATTCCTCAAACTATTTTGCAAAAATAGAAACTGAGGAACAATTTCCTAATTCTTTTCAGAAAGCTGCTATTACCGTGACACCAAAACAAAACAAAACAAAACAATGACCCAACAACAAAAAAGAAAATTATAGACCACTATCACTTATGAACATAGATGCACAAGTTCTCAATAAAATACTTGTAAACTCAATCCATAAACATATCAAAAGATTATCCACCATGATCACTTTGGCTTCATTCCAGAGATTCAGAGATGGTTTAACATTTGTAAATCAAGAAATATAATCTACCACATAAACAGACTGAAAGATAAAAAACACATGATCATCTCAGTAGGTGAAAAAAAAGATCTTTGACAAAATCCAACACCGCTTCCTTCATGATAAAAGTCCTAGTGAAACTAGGGATACAAGCAACATATCTCAACATAATAAAAACATTTTACAGCAAGCCCACAGCCAACACCAACCTAAATGGATATAAACTCAAAGTATTTCCATTAAAAGCAGGAACAAGACAAAGATGTCCACTCTTTCAAATATACCTATTTAAATACAGAACTTGAAGTCTTAGCTAGAACAATAAGACAACTGAGGGAGAGCACGGGGATATAAATAGGGAAGGAAGAAGTGAAAAGTATCTTTATTTGCAGATGATATGATTTCCTATATATAAGAACTTTAAATTCCACAAGGAAAATTTACAGCTAATAACCTTCTTTTTAAAATTTGCAAAATAGCAGGATACAAAATTAGCACAAAATCCAGTAGCCTTCCTACAAACAAATGATAACCAGCCACGAAAGAAATCAGGGAAACGGTCCCTTTCCCAACAGTCTCATAAAATATCTTGGGATAACTCTAACCCAGCAAGTGAAAGAAAATCTTTAAGACACTGAATAAAAATATTGAATAAGCAGACACTAAAAGATGGAAAGATATCCTATAGTCATGGATTGCTAGGACTAACCCTGAAAATGACCATTCTACCAAAAGCAATCTACAGTTCAATGCAATCTCCATCAAAATTCCACCATAGCTCTTTACAGAAAATGGAAAAAGAATACTCAAACTTCTTATGGAAACACACACACACACACACACACACACACACACACACACACACACACACACGATAGCTAAAACAATCTTGAATAATAACAAGAACTGCTAGAGGCATTACCATCTCAGATTTCAAGTTTTATTACAGAGCTATAATAATAAAAACAGCATGGAATGGTAACGAACATGCTCATCAGTGGAATCAAATTGAAGACCCAGACATAAGTCCACCTATGGATACCTGATTTTTGACAAGTCAAAAATCCACACCAGCACCAGAAAAAAAAGACAGCCTCATCAACAAATAGTGCTGGTCATGCATGTAAAAATGTGTAAAAGAAACTCATTTTGGTTCTGACACCAGACCCAACTCTGCTCCTGACCAACTCCAACAGGAAACCAACCAATCCCTGAGCAGGAAACCAACAAATCCCCTATTACTTTGCCTCTGAACCCAGAGCCAGTGAAAGAAACACACCCAGGATCTGAAACCTGAGCCAGTGAAGGAAACACTTTATCCTTGAACCCAGAACCAAAGAAAAACACCCTGACTTTGAAACCAGTGCCAAAGAAACACACTTCATCCCTGGAATCAGAGCCACTGAAAGAAATATTCCCTGGCTGCAAATTAGAGCGAAAAGGCTAAAAAAGGCCAATGAAAAAACAGTTTGGACCTGACAGGACACCTTTCTCTCCAGGGCTGAGCTGTCTTGTTGCAGCTGCACTTCTAGAACTGTGCTATTGTGGCCCTAGACAGCCTGGCTTCCCCATAAGTCAGGACACGTTTGCAGCTCCAGAGTTGTAACATTCACTCATATTTTGGTGCCAAAAGCCAGCACTCACATTTGCTTACAGGTCAAACTGGATGGCTTTGTTTAGAATATAAATAGAACTCTACGTATCATCCTGCACAAAACTCAACCCCAAATGAATCAATGGCTTCAACATAAGGGCAGATACACTGAATCTGATAGAAGAGTAAGCAGGGAATAGGCTTGAACTCACTGGCACAAGAGACTTTGTGAACAGGATACTGATTGCACAGGCACTAAGACCAACAATTGACAAATGAGACTTCATAAAACTGAAAAGCTTCTATAAGCAAAGGAAACCATCATTTGTGCAAAATGACAGACTACAGAATGGGAAAAGATTTTTATGAATTATAAGAATTAGTATCCAAAATATAAAAAGAACTAAAAACAAAAACAATTGGACAGCAAAAAAACAACTAAGGCATTTAAAAGAAATGAGGTACACAACTAAGTTCTCAAAAGATGAAACACAAATGACTGAGGAGCATGTAAAGAAATGTTAAACATGCTTAGCCATCAGAGAAATACAAATTAAAATTACTTGCAGATTTCATATTACCAGTCAGAATGGCCAAAATCAAAGCACAAATGACAGCATATGGCAGAGATGTGGGAACATTTATTCATTGCTGGGGGGAATATGAACTTGTATGACCACAATGGAAATCAGTGTGTTAGTTCTTCAGGAAGCTAGAAATAGATCTACCTCAAGATCTAGTTATACCACTCTTTGTTGTGATATATTACTTATGATTTATTAAAGCTTGCCTGAGGGTTCAGAAAGCAAAGCTAGCCATAAGCCATAGAGCCAGGCAATGTTGTTAATCCCAGCAGCCATACTAGCTAGCTAGCTATAGAGCTAAAGGCACACACCTTTAATCCCAGGACTCAGGGACAAAGAGATGGACCTCTGTTAGTTCAAGGTCACACTGAGCTACATGAAACTGATCCAGTCCTAAAGAGAAACAGCTCACACAAAGGTGATCTCAGCACCCAGGATATGAGAGATATAAAAGGAAGAGGCAGCAGTCTGGGATTGCAGTCTGAGGATTGGTGGAGACAGGACTGCAGTCTGAATTTTGGTGGAGAGATTTATCCTCCAGGCACAGTGAGAAGAGGATAGCCCTTTCAGCCTGAGGTAAAGCTAAGAGTTAGTGGCTGGCTGCTTTGATTTTCTGTTCCATCTTGAAGCTTGAACCCCAATATCTGTCTCTGGGTTTTTATTTTTCAAGTTACAACTCTTGGGCATATGCCCAAAGCAGTCTTCATGCTACTACAAAAATACTTGCTTTTCCATGCTCATTGTTGCTCTATTCATAATAGCCAGAAACTGGAAAAAGCCTACATGTCCATCAATTGATGAATGGATAAGGAAAATATGGTACATGTACATAATGGAATATTATTCAGCTATAAAAAATTATGAAATGAACCAGGTAAATGGGTAGAGATAGGGAAAAAAAATCCCGAATAAAGTAATCTAAACCCCAAAAGACAAACATTGTGTGTTTTTTCTCCTATGTGGATGTTAGCTTTTAAACTTTTGGTATTGGTGCTATAGTAAGAATAATCCGGTTAGATATCTAGTATAGGACTATAAGGGAAGTGAGGATCTCTCAAAGAAGGGAAGTAGAATACAGTATTATGGAGAGGAAAAGGGAAACTAGAGTAGGAGAATTCAACAGGGAGAGATGTGGGAGAGAAGAGTAAAGGAGGGAATATGGGGAGGGAACACTGACAGTAAAGGCCATTTAAAAACCATATGGAAACCTACCACTGTAGAAGCTTTCTAAAACATACACATACATAAAAGGAATCTAAATGGAGTCAACAAATAATAGGGGAGACAGTGCCCCAACTAGACTGTAGCATACTTTTTTGTTGGCCATCAGTTCACAAATAACAACATGGAAGATTATTAATTATAAAAGCTTGGCCTTTACTTTAGACTTGTCTCAAATAACTCTTACAACTTAAATTAACCCATTTATATTAATCTACATTTGGCCATGTGGCATTACCCTCTTCTATCTTGCCACTCCTGTTTCCTCTCCATGTCTTGCTGGACACCCTACCTTTCTTCCCGGGGTCCTCTGTGTCCCTAATCCTGTCTAACCTCTTACTGCCTAGCCATTTATTGGCCATTCAGCTCCTTATTACACCAATCACAGCAATACATCTTCACACAACGTACAAATATCCCACAACACTAGACATCTTATGCATGCTACCAAATAAAACCTCCAGTGCCAGGAATAAGTTACATCTTGTTGAGTTGTTGGCTAAAGCAGCCCCATGGAAACTCAAGCACCATAGGCTACTGCTCAAGCTCTTAATTACTCTCCAGAATGTAATGGTAAGACCCTATTGATGAGGACAACATTTATGTCATTGAACATAGTGAAGTTGAGATGATGCTTAACTAGAAGCTTCACCCCTACTGACTAGCACTCATAGTATTGGAAGATACTTTACACCCTACTGGAGGAGAAAAACAGTCATCAGTATGACCCAGGTATAAACCCTGTGACCTGTAACAGTGACCTGGTTGCAAGACATATAGGTGCCAAAGTCAGACAATGGTTGATTACTTTTCGATTAGACATAAGGCCCACTCCATGTAATGGATCCTAATCAAGACACTGCTAAAGTGGCCAAGAACCCAAGACTAGCTAGATCACAGGACTAGGGAAAACCTACTAGTATTATTCTGCTAAAGGAACATAGCAATAAAATGACATTCTGCTATACCCATAGATCAGTGCTTTGCTCAACCCAAATCAGAGAAGCTTCTAGCAGTAGATGGGAATTAACACAGAGACCCACAATTGGGCAATGTGCAAAGAGAGAGACTTTGGAGCTCTCTGTACTAAATAATGTTTTCATCAAAACCCATCCCCTCAAAGCTCAGACAGTCATGTAGAAGATTGTATAAGCCAGAAGTGAGGAATGACTCCAAGGAAAGTATCTTCCAGACACAACAAACTTGACACACATATCAGTTCACAGAGATTATGGCATCATATATAAGACCTGTATAGGTTCAAGCTGGGCAGAGTCCCAGCACTGAGAGGGGTAAGTGGACATGGGGTCTGACCTAGAACCAAGGAGGGCAAAAGGAAAATCAGTTTTCTCACTGGCACGCTCTCTCTCTCTCTCTCTCTCTCTCTCTCTCTCTGTATATATGTATGGATATATGTATGTATATTTACATATATATATTTTTTTCTTTTTTCAACCATACACTTCAGAGCAGGCCCCATGCCCAGGAGCAATAGTATTTTTGTGGACTTTTTGTCTCATTTTGGCTTTTTTTTTTTTTTTTTTTTTGGTCTTACTGTTCTTTTGCTTTTTTACTTGATTCTCCTTTTTGTGTTTTGTGGGAGGGTTTTTTTTTTTTTTTGCTGTATATGTTTTTGTTTTGAAAGAAAGAGAAAACAAAGTCAAGTAAGTGGGGTGGAGTTAGGAGGAATTGGGGGAAGAGAAACAATAAAAATATATTGTCTGGATTATTATTTTTTAATTGAAAACAAACAAAAAATTGGACAATGGGGGAAAACATAGTAAATATTTTGAATTCTTCAAATTGATATATGTGTAGATATCTCAATTCTTCAAATGATATAACTGGGCTACACATAGCAAGTTCCAAGCCAAGCTGGAAACAATGAGATTTTTCTTTCAAAAGAACAAATGGTGTAAGTGTAAAAATTAGTCACATTCATGAAAAACTTAATTAGGATTCAAGAAACTATGGAGAACATTATTAATAATTACTGATTATAAGAGTCCCTAAATTCACAAGGTTTTATGTTTTTTTTTCTGTTGAGTTAATACACTTCTGTAGAATTTGACAACTGCAGCACCAATCTTACATCTGAATCTTGCTTTTAAGTACCACTTTTGATAGAAAAAAGATCTGCATTGATGCAACAGAAAATGATCTACAATTGCCCGATATGAGGATGATGCAGCATCTTCAACAAAATGAAACAACACTTGAATTTTAAAATATTTTGTCTTTAAAAAGACCTTTCAACTAGTAAAAACATGTATCCATTTTGCTTTTGAATCAAATAGTGAATATGTCCTAAATGGTTTTTAAATAAATTTATCACCAAAAAATGTTTATAAATGTTTAACTTTTAAGAAGTTATAAAGGGGTTCTGGAACAGTCTGTCTCCCCCCAACCACCTCCCCCACCTCTCTCTCTCTCTCTCTCTCTCTCTCTCTCTCTCTCTCACACACACACACACACACACACACACACACACACACACACACACACACTTTTTCTGCTATCCATATAAGAAATATCATGTCAATAAGTTGAAGTAGGAATGAAATCAAACTGGCCATGCCTGATGATTGTAAAGCTGAGTAGTGGGTTCATGGGGGTTTATTATACTACTCTGCATTTTTACATGTTTGAATTTTTTCAGAGAATAAAGTTTAACAAAATCTAATGAAGTCAGGATACAGCTCAGTATGGGAGTGCTGGCCCCATGTATAGGCTGTGTGCACAATACTCATTCCATAAAATGAAAAAAAATTATGTTAGAAATGAAAAAAAGAAAAACATACAGAGGTAGATTTGAAGATTGTTCTTTTTTAAATAATTTATTTAATTTTTTATGTGCATCGGTTTGAGGGTGTCCGATCCCCTGGAACTGACAGACAGTTGTGAGCTGCTATGTGGTGCTGGGAATTGAACTCGGGTCCTCCGGAAGGGCAGCCAGTGCTTTTAACCACTGAGCCATCTCTCCAGCCCCCACCCCTTTTTAATAATTTATTTAATTTTTTATTTTATGTTTGAAGATTGTTTAGCAGACATTTACAATGACAACCATAGAAAAGACAGTTCTACACTGAAAATTCACACAGTCTTGCTCATGTAAAATCACAATACCATGTCACACTCAGTGAGAAGACCACAGAGAGCAATGGTATACTAATGGACTCCCAGCAGGTAGGGCAATACTCAGTTACAATTCTCAGGCAGGCTTGCAGAGCTACCACTCTGGATGCTGCTGTATCCCACAGCATGCTGAATATAAATTAAGCCTGTAACCAATAAATTCCTATAACTGTAATCTCATTCATGGAAAACTCAAGTAACATTCAGAATAATAAAACCCTGGTAGAATTTTTAGGGTCACTTATGTAGACTATCATATCATCTGCAAATAGTGAAAGTTTACCCCAATGTAAATTTTCCTCCGACCCCCCCCCCATTTTAACTGGATACAGGAGGGAAAGGAGAAAAAAAATTAACAATAATAAATTTAAGAACATCTTGTTTGTCATTAAAATCTCTACTGTATGCTAGTCCTGAGAGCTGTCAATCAGTTTCTGACCCGGGCATCTCAATGTAAGACAGTAACAGCATTCAGCAGAGAATGGCAGGGGTAGACAGAGCATGAGGAACAGTGATCATGACTGAAATCTCTAATTTTATTTTTTAGAAGATGTTGAAAAGATAAAATTGTTTTACCTGTTGATTTTCTTGATCAATTTGTAAATCCTGAAGTGTTCTTTCCAATTTTGACTTCTCATCCAAAGCATTTGTAGTCTATAGTCAAATGTAAACAGGATACATTCAACTTTTACTCTCTAGGTTAATTCTTCAATAATGTATTGAAGGATTTCTCAGTTACCTGTATTTCAATGGTCTTCAGCCTTGACTTTAATTTCTCATTCTCTTGTTGAAGTCTTAAAATTTCCTTTGTGAGTAAATTCAAATATTATTATTATTTTAAAGATTTATTTTTGTCTTATGTCCATGAGTGTTTTGCTTATATGTATGTATATATACAATGTGTGCACCAGTGTAGACCAGATGAGGGCATCAGATACCCTGGAAATGGAGTTACAGATGGCTATGAGTTACCATGTGGGTGTTAGGAACTGAGCCTGGGTTCTCAGCATGTGCTCTTAACTACTGGACCTTTTCTCCAGCCCCCAAATTTTATTATTTTAACCAAAATATGTTTAGCACTTGAAATGACCACTACTTGTTTCACTTTAAAAAATAATCAAAATTATGCGATGGCTCAAAAATCCAAATGCCCCGTTAGGAGTAAAATGCTGTTTTCACAATTCCTGTGCCAACCCCATAGCAGTAAGTCAAATTTAGCTCTAAGATTCACAGTTGCTCTTCTCTCAGAAATACCTTTTCTCCTGTTCTGTTTTCAGCCATTCTCCTCTCTCCTCTAGCTTTCTGATACTGCAGCTTGGGCCTGTTCTACCCTGTTGCCACTTAACCCTGAAAACACACTACCCTCATCATTTTAGTGCCCAGTACTCCAGCTTCTGCATGGCTGAGGGGAGGCCAAACACCTTTATTCTTATGCAGTTTTGATATGAGATGTACCCACCCATCTACCAGTCTGATTTTGCATTTTACTCCATTTTACATGCTGGACTGCTCAGAGGGCCCTGCACTGTTATTCTAAGTCATGACAAACTTCTGTCTGCATGTGGCCAGTAGCCATCTGCTCCTTTGCCCAGCAAGCCCCCTTCAACTTAACCTGTCTTCCCCAGCGTAGAGGCTACCTCATTCAAACGCCTGTTCTTATCTCCTCCCATCCACACAGAACTATCCACCCACAGAACCCTTTAGCTCTCTCACCTCTGTTTCTGGAAATGTTAGTTCCTACTTCCCAATGAAATGGTAACAGTTTTGAGACTGTACGAGGTACTGTATTGCTTTTTAAGTATAACAAAATCTGACATGTGTAATGCCAAGATTATGGGAGTTGAGAAGAATTTATTTTTATGCTGGTGAGTTGTCTAAGCATTAAAAACATACATTTTTGGGGATCACAAATTTCAAACGCACACCAGAAAAACACAGTCCAAAATTCCATGCTCTACACTTTACTGTGATAAGATTTATCAGTCACTTCAGACTCTACAAAGTAAGCATGCCCTCTTCTGGTTACTGGGTTTCATTCCAGTAAAACTGTGACAGACTATTTCTCTTACCATAGCACTGTTCAGGGAATTAGGGTGGGAAGGGGCAGAACCAAGGTTTTCCCATTTCTTTTTTTTTAAGATTGTTCTCTCCTGTTAGATTTTTTTTGTTTTTAAAGATTTATTTATTATGTATACAGTGTTCTGCCTGCACACCAGAAGAGGGCACCAGATCTCATTACAGATGGTTGTGAGCCACCACGTGGTTGCTGGGAATTAAACTCAGGACCTCTGGAAGAGCAGCCAGTGCTCTTAACCTCTGAGCCATCTCTGCAGCCCCAGGTTTTCCCATTTCTGAAAATGATGAGACTATTACCTTGTTTAGAAGTTCTGTTGTTCCACCTTCATTAATTGGAACAAGTTTAGGCTTTGTGATATCTATGATGGGCTGTAAGAAAATAAAGAAACCAATTTAAAATTACCATAGAGTAAAGCAAGAATCATTAAACACTTGCACTTTCTAAGTGGAAGACAATTTATAAACAATCTACCAGGACTTCAAGCTCCACAGACATAATGATTCTTATTGGGCTCATTCTGTTATGTCTAGTGCCTATAATGTGCCACATGAAGCGCAATGATCTGACAGAGAGAAAAATGAAACTCAGCCAGGTGTTGTGATGCACGCCTTTAATCCCAGCACTCAAAATGCAGAAGCAGGAGGATCTCTGTGAGTCCAAGACCAGCCTGGTCTACAAATCAAGTTCCAGGACAGCCAGGGCTGTTACACAGAGAAACCCTGTCTTTAAAAACCAAAAACAGTTGGGCGGTGGTGGCAGACGCCTTTAGTCCCAGCACTCGGGAGGCAGAGGCAGGCAGATCTCTGTGAGTTCAAGACCAGCCTGGTCTACAAGAGCTAGTTCCAGGACAGCCTCAAAGCCACAGAGAAACCCTGTCTTGAAAACAAAACAAAACAAAACAAAAAACAAGAACAACAAAACAGAAACAAACAAACAACACCCCCACAAAGAAACCCAACCTCCCTGCCCTGTACCTTTTTATTAATAAAGACAGAAAGGAGGAAGACAAGGAGCTCATAACCAGACTTGATAAAAATATCTAGTCTCTAGGTCTGGAATTTTCATCTGTGGTAGCTGAAAATAATTTCTCCATGAACCTTATACCATGAGGCTGTAATGGCTGAGGAACGACAGATGAATAATAACTTAGTGCAAATATTTGGGTATCTTAATAGCCCTGTGACCCAAAAAATTCTTAGAAGAATATGTTCCCAAGAGTTATTAGAAAATGTTTCCTGTATGTCTATACATGTATTCATCTCAGTAGTCTCTTATCTTTCTGACAAGAGGGACTATTCATAATTTATGGTGTATCTAGTAAGTGACAACACAGCATATAATAGTTTAGAAAGACAACCAGGCTGTCTCCACCTGCTGTATTAGGTAACTTGCCTATGGCACACAGTTAAGAAGCAGAGTCAGGATATAACTAACTACAGGTCTGACTACCATAAAGTATATGTAAATCAGCTGAATGAAGGGTTTATAAGGCCTGGGATTCAGACTGGACTTTTGGGGAGGGAGGAGAGAGGAGAGAGAGAGAGAGAGAGAGAGAGAGAGAGAGAGAGAGAGAGAGTGTTTTTCAGTTACTCTAAATTTTTCATCTTTGGTTTGCAAATATGAATAGCAATTAAATTGAATGCTTTTCCTTTAAGGGCCTCACTTTCACCTCCACTAGTTATATCTCGAGGATTTTAGAGACCAGCTATTAAGAAATATGGGATGCTGAGGAAATGCCTCAATGGATTTAAGTTTGGATTCTCAGTACCATGGTGATCTACCTGTAATCTCTGGGCTCAGTAGGCAGAGACAAGGGATTCCTAGGGAAAGCTGACAGCTGATAAGTTGGTGAACTTTAAGTTTAGTAAAAGTCTCTGCATCTGGTCTTCATATGCAAGCACAAACATGTGCACATGCAGTTGTACATAGGTGCACCCATATAAACACAAACATGCATGATCACACATGCAAAAATAAATACGGATTAGAAATAATAAACATTACCTTTTTGCTTGAAGATGTAAATTCTGCCTTCTCAAATTCAGCAATTTGTTCTAGTAATTCTCTGGAGAATAAAAGAAAATTTAAGAGACAATAAACTTCTAGCACACAAAAGAATTAAAAAGAAATCACAAGAAGCAACCTATCACATGCTCATGAGAAGAGCATTAAGATTCTACAAAGCTGATATTTAATCACAAATGGTTGGGGAGCTCACACCCCTGTATACAAATCTGAGTCATCTATGGCTCTTAGTACTTTGTACTTGGTTGGTATATGATGTATGATAAACAGCAATGCCAATACATACATGAATGACAATTGTATTCTCTGTATTTCTGAGGTGCAGCATGATTTCTTTATTGCATAATATTCACTGTTACCTAAGAAAAGAGTCTAATTTGTAATAGAGTTGCCTTGGATATGAAATTAGTCCACAGCATCTACTGAGTAAGAATACCAGCATAGTCCATGGAAATATAGACAGTGTGAACAAGCCCCTGATGACCTACCGCAATAGATGTGCTGGCTATACACTTGCTTAGGGACCACTCTTCTATCTTCTTCAAACATTAGCATTCAGCATGTTCTCACCAGTCACTGACAGTTGCAGAAACCAAATGAGTTTTCTTCCTTGCTTGAGGACTGTCATTAGCGTTTGCTCATCATTTTCCTCTTGAGGAGAGATTGTTTTGAGAACAATTTCCAAGGCTTGGCAGTGAGTCCTTCTTGAATTCTGGCTTTTTTTTTTTTTTTTTTTTTTTGAGACAGGGTCTTACTCTATAGTCTTGAACTAGAGACTGCCTGCCTCTGCCTCTCAAGTGTGGGAATTAAAGGTGTGAACCATGGTGCCCAACTGGCATGCTATTTCTCAGGACAAGCTTCAACTTCATTGATCTTCCTACAGGTTTTGAATTTATGAGCTTTTCAATATTGCAAAACTTTTAAAGCCTTTTATAGTTTACATTTCCTAAGGTAAGTATATGATTTTTGCAATGGCTATATTCTGAATAAATGGAAATGATACTCCAATACATTTTCAACAGTTACAGTCTTCATTTCTTAGCAAATATGTATATCAAGACTACTGTAATACTAATTATGCTACTAAAGATGCTGTGAGGAATCATTACTTTAAACAGATTGAAAACCAGTTTCATGTAGCTCAAATGCTTTTTAGTACCTAAGAATGGTGGAAACAGAGTATCTTTAAAAGGACTTTGAGTGCTACTCAAGGGATCATCTAGTGACTGTGCCTTACTGCCACCCTACCCACATTGTCTCACACCCCAGCCTAAGGAAAGCACTAGCAAAGTTATTTGCTAAATTTTAAGATCATGCTTGGGTGTCTAAATATCAACTATAGGTCCAAATTTTACCTGTTTTCAAGTTCAGAGATGTCTGTCTGTAGCTTTAGGTACCACTTCTCAGCTTGTGAGAACAGCTGCCGTAGGAGTAGCACGTTGGTGTAGGCTGTATTAATGAGCTCAGACTCCACCTCACTGTGAACCACAGACTGCAACCCGTTCAGGACTTCCATGACTTCATCCATGGTGAAAGTCTCCTCTACCAACCTGAAAACAGTATGACTCCAATGGCTAGCTAATCACAGGAGCAACTTACAAAATACAACCAAAGTCAAGAAACCCACATCATAGCATTTAAAGGATCAAAGATTACAGGAAAAACTCTGGGAGAGATTTATTAAAACAATTAGATTGTGGATAATTATTCAAATGTGTTCTTTTTAAAATATAACTACATGCTGAGAAACACCCCCTAAACCTTGATCTAGTCTTTTGACTTTTCCATTATTTTTTTTTTACTTTATACGTCTCTAAATTAGTCTTACCACATTTAGAAACTTAAAAAGTCACCTAGGTCACATAGCATCTCCATTTTCTGTCACTTCTCTAGCATTTTAGTAATAGTGAACTGCAGTTGTATATTAAATTTTCTTAGCAGTTTAGAGACACAAAATAAAATCTAACACCGTAAGGTATCACTATGATACCACAAAAATTAATGTCTATCAATAGCAGCATTAAAAACTACTCTCCTTGGAGATACCTGGGTTGGAAAGGAACTTCAGGGGATGGGCCATCATCTTGAATCCCCTAACTGAACACTGGGCTGCATGGTGGAAGAGATTTACCTGTGGATTCACTGTGGGTGGCTAAGCCCAACAATTTCAGCAACACGACCAAGAGTTGGAGCCCTTAACACACCCTGTGCACACCTCCTACTCTCAATGACATTGTCACAGTAACAGAACTGTCTCTCCTAGCTTTATCCCTTCAGTATCTCACCCTCAGACTCTTGGCTCACTTTTGTCTTTTTCCTCTCTTCCAAACAGACAAAAATGAATCAAGAGTCAGTCAAACTTAGTGTTGGCAAAATTATGTTCAAATTAATAGTAAACAGTTTTAGTAGTATATTCCACTAAGTAGTATTTAGTGTGTAATTCTGTAATGGCATTTAACTAGAAGAATATAGCCATTTAAAAAATATAACTAAATTTTATAGTCTATTTAAATACTAGTGTTTTCTTTTTTTTTTCTTTCTTTCTTTTGTTTTGGTTTTTTGAGACAGGGTTTCTCTGTGTAGCTTTGGAGCCTATTCTGGCCCTTGCTCTGGAGACCAGGCTGGCCTCGAACTCACAGAGATCCACTACCTCAGTCTCCCGAGTGCTGGGATTAAAGGCGTGTGCCACCAATGCCCGGCTTTCCTTAATTTCTTAATCAGCATTTAACTTTATCTACTCAGGAGCCTGTCTTTTTTGAGAAATTTTCACATGACCAGGTACACAAATATACAAACTAAGTATACAGAGAAAACATTTACTAGTTAAAAATCATAAAATTCTTTCTTAAAACAAACCAGGTGTGATGGCACATGCTTTTAATCCCAGCACTTGGGGAGGCAGAAGCAGAACTCTTTTATGAGTTTGAGGCCAGCCTGGTCTACAAAGTGAGTTCCTGGACAGCCAGGGCTGTTACACAGAGAAACCCTATCTTGAAAAACTGAAAAAAAAAATTGTTTTCTTAAAACAATTCTTTGGTATACATAAAATTTGCCATTTACTAAAGCTGAAAGCTAATTTTTCATATAATGAGATGAATGTGCTTATTTTTAAAACAACAATTAAATCTTATTTGAGTATTTGATAATACAGGAAAAAGCACACCTTCAACATTTTTCAGAATTGATTGGTAATTTGATTTTATAATCATCAATGTTGAGAACACTGCTCTGCATAAATGCATAGTACAAAATAGCAAAAAATATATATTTATGGCCCTTTAAGAAATGTTTGGAAATTCTATCTTAATCCCAAATGAAAATTCACTTTATGGTTTTTTAATGAAACTCAACAACTCAAATAATAATTTGCCCCCAGGAGAAAGCTCAAACACAGTCCCCCACTACCACAAATTATGTAGTCGAGTTTCCCAAATTTGGAGAAATAGTAGGGGTCAGCACATCTGGAGTGCTCACCCTGGGAAAACCACCTTCGTGATCGTGGTATCTCCCCTGCCAAGTAAGTATTCAAATAACCATTTTTAAAATCAAAGACTCTAATACAATAGACTCCAGAGACACACTAATTTGATTCTTACATGCTACGGAAGTACGGTAAGAAAATACTGTCTTGGTCATAATTAAGACATTATGTTTCCATAGGAGCAGAATACTTATATGTACAGTAAAATCACTGTAATTCAAAGCATACAATAATCTAAGCCAAAGAGTTCCAGGCAGCTTGCATTTGTGCTGGGTGGCTTGATGGTCTGGGCAATGCAATATGTGCCTGTCGTGTGTTCAGAACCAAGGCTGCAGTGAATCATCACATGATAAAACACTGGCAAATGCTGTCAGAACACTTCAGATTCATCATGAATTTAATTATGAACTAATTTTTAGTGATTGCATTTTCAGAAACCTTTAACTACTGCCAAAATATCATTCAATTATATGACCCACAGTTTTAAGAAGTAAGGCTTAAAGTCACTTGATACCTGCTCTCCTTGAGGTCTTGAAAGCAGGCATCTA
Organism: Cricetulus griseus; assembly: GCF_003668045.3. NCBI lineage: Eukaryota > Metazoa > Chordata > Mammalia > Rodentia > Cricetidae > Cricetulus > Cricetulus griseus. The sequence goes on from NC_048597.1 coordinate 230,645,667, forward strand.
CTGTTTTAAGTCTCAAGCCTCTTTTTGAACGAGCAAAACGCATGTAATTAATAACCTCATTTTGATGGTGCTCATTTAGGCCCAACTCTGCCTGAAAAAGAGAGAATTTGTTAGTCCTGAGGATCAGACAAAAGAACTAACAATAAAAACAAACAAGATACTTTGTTGGGCCAGGTGGGGTGGCACACACTTTTAATCTCAGCACTTGGGAGGCAGAAGGGGCATCTCAGAGTCTGGGACCAGTCTGATCTACATATTAAGCTTCATACAAGCCAGAGCTACACAAAAAGACCCTGTTTCAAAAAATTTTTAAAAAAAGAAAGAAGGGAAGGAAAGAAGGAAAGAAGGAAAGAAGGAAAGAAAGAAAGAAAGAAAGAAAGAAAGAAAGAAAGAAAGAAAGAAAGGAAGAAAGAAAGAAAGAAAGAAAGGATGATACTGTGTATCAGTAACTGCTAGATGTATATCTGGTTGTCTTCTCTTTCTCCTACATACCCAACCAACCCAGCTAGAACTTCCTTGAAGTCAAATATAGCAATCCAAAGAGGTATGGGGTATTTTCAAAGGCTTAAGATATGGGGTATACCTTAAACCTTTGTCATCTCCAATTTCTCTGAAAGTTGGCAGAGTGGGTGACTAGGATGAGCCAAGCTAGTCACTTTTATGACCCAGGGCTGAAAGAACAGAAAGATAAAGACCTCGACCCTTACCTCATGGAGCAGTACTGACCCACTCACTAATCTAAATAAGAGACTGTAGCAGGGTCTCTTTTGGACCAACCACCAGCCGGCTCCCAAATCATGACAACTTAGTATTATCTTATGGTTGTCCCACTAGTTCTTAGAACTTAATTTAGCCTGTTTCTCTTCATCTACGTTTTACCTCATGGCTTTTAACCTTATATTCTGTATGCCCTACTTTCTTGCTTTCTTCCATGTCCACCCAGCTGGCTGGCAGCTGCCTGCCTGGCTGCCCTCAGGCATCTACTTCTTTTCCTCCCTCGTTCTCTTCTCTCCTCTCAAGCCTAGATTCCTCCTCCAATTTAGTCTCTCTGCCTGCCAGCTCCAACTATCACTCTACGGCCTAGCTATTGGCCTTTTATTAGACCAATCAGGTGCCTTAGGCAGGCAAGGTGAAACATATGCAACACACTTTTGCCCAGTTAAATAAATGCAGCATAAACAAATGTGACACTCTTTTACATAGTTAAAGTAATATCCCATAACATAAACAAATGTAACATCTTTACATAAAGCAATACTCCCTAAACAGAGATGACCGCTGTGTGAGAGGGAATTAAACATCTGCATTCTTTAATACAATGATTTTCAGATTTCTAACACAGAAACTTCATCTTACCAAATAATAGCCTTAAAGTTATATTTGGAGCCAGGTGGTGGTGGTGCATGCTTTTAATCCCAGCACTCAGGAGGCAAAGGTAGGCAAATCTCTGTGAGTTCCCAAGCAGCCTGGTCTACAAAGCTACACAGAAAAACTCTGTCTTGAAAAACAAAAACACAACAAAACAAAATTATGTTTGGTTTGAAAATACCCACTAGTCTTTGTTAAAACCAGACTGTTGCTGGTTTTTATGTTGCTGTTTAAAAATAACCAACCCAAGAAGCTGCACAGGTAAATGCAGCTCTCAAACCTGATCATAGAAGTTTCTTTGTGCAATGGATGGTGGTTAACGCAAACACTCACACACTGGTCAGAGTGCAGAGAATAAGTAGTCTTAACACACGGGGCTATCTCTATATCACACCCCTCCTCCAAGGCACAGAAACTATCTCTGAAGAGGAAGCAAAAAGACTAAGAGACAGATCAGTAGGATCAGATCAAAACAGTGTCTTCACACCTGTGGTTGCCTGCACACAGTAGTCAGGCAACACAACCTAGCATAGAGGCAGGGGTAGTTCATGAGACCTCGCTCCTAACTGATGACTTATGGAGGGTGGAGAGTCAGTTTCCTTTAAGAGTGTGGCCCATGGCAGGTTGATGATGCTCCAATGATGGTCCCACGTCCATGTGTATAAGGGCAGCTATCCTAGGTAGGCTTTAAAAAAAAAAATGACAGGAAGTGCAAGATGAATCTTGGGGAAGCTGGAGCAGGAGTAAATATGATTTTTAAATACATTGTATGCATGTATACAATCTTTAAAGGGTATATATTTTTTTGAGACAGGGTTTCTTTGTGTAGGCCTGGCTGTCTTAGAACTTGCTCTGTAGACCAAGCTGGGCCTCAAACTCAGAGATCTACCTGCCTCTGACTCTCCAACCCAATCCTCTCCCCACACACACCTCCCACCTTTTTTTGAGACATGGTTTCTCTGTATAACCACCATAGATGTCCTGGAACTTGACCTGTAGACCAGACTGGCCTCAAACTCTTAGAGATCCACCGGAATACTGGGATTAAAGCTGTGTGCCACCACCATCTGGTGATAAAAATATAAAAAACAAACTAACAAACAAAAATAGGACAGTGGGCCTATTGCTAAAAAATTTTGAATTTTATTTGATGAGTCATTTTACCAACCCTTGTAAACTTTCAATTTATTAACATATCATCTAGGCCCGAGTCCCAAGTGCTAGTTGTCAAACTGACAGAAAAGACTAAGAACACAGACAAGAACTGAAGGGACTCTAGTCAGCTCAAGTATGGGAAGCATGACTATGGCAGGCCTTGCTAAAAACCATTAGACTGCTTTCCTAAAGGTAGCCACCAAGGTCTATTCCCTTATTTGACCACTGCCTCCTCATGAGGCTGTCTACCAAGATCCAAATATCAAAATATTAAAGTCCAGCAATCAGGGGGCTGGAGAGATGGCTCATAGATTAAGAGCACTGACTGCTCTTTCAGAGGTCCTGAGTTCAATTCCCAGCAACCACATTGTGGCTCACAACCATCTCTAGTGAATTTGATGCCTTCTTCTGGTGTGCAGAAATACATGCAGACAGAACATTGTATTTATAACAAATAGATTTTTTTAAATGTCACAAAACAAAAAGGAACTCCAACAATCAAAAGCCCCTTCATCTAACTAACATGCCCAATCAAAATAGACCACCGCATCCCAGCCTATTCTAAAAGACCTCCCCTTCTTCTCTTCTTAAAAATAACACCTGCAAACGTCATTTGCTGGTGTTTTTCTGCCTGAGTCAGGAAGCAGCCACTTTAACTTTTCGTCCCTGATTAATAATAGAGGATCTCTCTGTGAAAACAGGTGTCTGGGTGTGGTTTGTGCCTAACCCGGGGTCCGGGAGGGAACCTGCGCTGTACTGGGGTCTCCTTCAAGCCTTTTTTTTTTTTTTTTGAAACCACTAGCATTATTTTCTCGTTTTTGAAGTGAAGAGAAGCAGGCCTAGTTGTAGGCTCGGAATCGGTTAAGGAGTGGTCTGTTTTGTTTAGATGGATACAGAGAGAGGGCTCACCGGGGATGCCGATTGCTGGGACACGCCATGGCAGCGCATCTGAGCAGCACTGCCTTCACCCTCACTTTCGTGCTTTTATCCACAAACAACCACTTCAACAAGGGGAAAGCTGTTGAATGAATGAACGGTGTGTGTATTCCTTCCTCCCAGTCTTGCCTGCTTCACGCTAAGCCCCAGCTCTAGCCTAAAGGTACAAGTCCGCGTTTAGCCGGCTGTAAAAGAGGGCGCTGCTTCGGAGAGCGGGACGCAGCCGAGCTCACTCGGGGAGTCACGCCGCGGCCGGCCGCCCTCCCCACCGAGCCCCGGCCGGCTCGGCCCCGCTCCCCGTCCGGTCCCCTAGCCCGGCCTCTCCCGAGGCCGATACTCACCATGGCGGCGGCCGGACCCGACAGGAAGCAGAGAGGCCGGCGCCGGGGCCTGAGGAAGGTGGATTGTTTAGAAGCCGCGGGTTGCCAATGGGAACGGGGGCACGTGGGCCCTCGCCTTACGCGGTCATTGGCCCTTTGTGTCACGTGACCGGAGGGTGCTTCGTAACTGGCTGATTTCCGCACGCACCTCGGCTTCGAGGCCCGGAAGTCCCACCTTTTCCTGCCACGCCACCGTGGGGCGGTGCCTGCCGTTGCCAATGGTCACGGAGGGGCGGGGCGCGTTGGAGAAGTTGGGGTTGGCTGGTTTGTGCCTTGTCACCGGGATCCTGCGTGGTCCCCAGCTTCCTCCGCTTCTGAGAACACCGGGCACGGTGACCTGGGCTTCAGCGTGGCTGCATCGGGCTGGCGATGATGCGCACCCTGCCTCCATCTGCGTTATTTTATACTGCTAGCAGAAGCATTATGTTATACTCCTGGCAGAAGTGACCACTTAAACTCTGCCTTTAAAAATGTGCAAACACATAGGTGTACAGACAGCAGTTTATTAGACAGAGACGGACACTAGATTCGCCGGAAGGTTGTGGAATAACGTCCTGATCTCTCCGTCGGAAATATTCACTTATGAAGTCTAGCATGAGTCATTAGAATCTGCAAGTTTCACCGATGTTCCAAAGCGATGACCAAGTCTAATTAAGACACTGTCCTTGGCCAGCACGCTGGCGCTTGCCTTTGATCCCAGCACTTGTAAAGCAGGGGCAGAAGGATCTCTGATCTGTGAGTTCAAGGCCATCCAGGACTACTTACTGAGACTCTGTCTTTAAAAACAACAGCAAAAAACCCCACTGTCCTATGAAAGGCAGGTATAGGAAGAGATTATCACAAATATTGGGTACCCATTAGGTGGACACACAACCAACTATAAACCAGTGCCATATCCTAACAGATGAATCCTTTTGAATAAAGCTAATTTATAAAGACATGATATCATTAGGAAAAGGTACAACAATGAAAACATACTCATTAGTTAAGTGGTCAGGACATAAAAAAATAAATAAGTGGATAAAAGTTAGACGGAAACTATTTTCAGATGAGAAAATGTGTTCAGAAAAGCCACATGCCATGGGTGGTTAGGAGAGGCAGAGCTGGAATAGAACCGTGTGATCGCTGCAAGAGTTTTAAGACTCATTTTAGTACAGCTAACTGGACTTCTTGCAGAAATGCTCCCTAAAGATCTGACTTTAGATAGTCTCCCAAGACTTTAAGAAGGAAAGGTCCAGGACAGAGGGCATTCCAGTTTTTGCTGTCACTTTGACACAATCGACCATACCAGAGAAGAGGAAGTCTCAATTGAGGGATTTCCTAGATCATATTGGCCTGTGGGAAATTGTCCTAACCGTCCCCCTCTTCCCCCTGACAGAGTTTCTCTGTGAAACAGCCCTGGCTGTCTTAGAACTTGTTTTGTAGACCAAACAGGCCTCAAACTCATAGAGACCTGCTTGCCTCTGTCTCCTGAGTGCCAGGATTAAAGGTGTGTGCCACCGTGGCTGGTTTGTCTTATTTTTTTTTAATTGATGTGGGAAGGTCCATCCCACTGTGGGTGATGTCACTCCTGGGAAGGTGGTCCTTGAATGTATAAGAAAACTGGCTGAGCGTGAGCGAAGGCCAGAATGAGTCAGTAAGCAGTTTTCCACCACGGTTCCTGCCTCAGCTTTTGCTTGAGTTCTACCCGGATTTTCTTCCACGATGGACGGTTACCTGGAAGTGTAAGCTGAAACAACTCCTTTCCAAATTTTGTTTGATCAAAATGTTGTATCCCAGCAACATAAGGAAGATACATATAGAAGGGCTCTCTGAGGAGCCTTGGCACTTCTCTGCTCTCCTGGTTGCAGGAGGCTATTGTCAGTTTCAGAATTTGCTAGGGACAGGCAGAGTACAGAAGAGTGCTGACGAATTAGATTAATGAAATATGTATTACATGCATTAAAGATCAGGCAAGGAAGTGGTTCACCATAAAATACAACTCCCTTTCAGATTGTGAGGATGGTGGCAAGGCTTAGCGCAAACTATAGATTAGTTTCACTGATAAATCTCCGTATGTTGACAACACCCCTAAAAGGAAATAAATACCAAAACCATCAAATAGTGAAGCTCATCTTAAGAAAAACTTCAAAAATTAGCTATAGGGAACACTTTTTGGGAGAAGTAAAGGAAAACTTTCCTGCAAAGACTATCTCTAGCAAATTCTTATGTCATACCTCATATACACATATTCATCTGGTTAACCTGCCTTGTGCTAGCTACACAAAACTAGATTCAGGAAAAACACTGTGGGGAGAGGGACGGCAAGTAAGATGGGATCAATCCCTTTCAAAACTGACCCTGGAATGAAGTCAAGGGGAAATGTGATCTTAAAAAACAATCTCAAAGCAGACAAGTCTTAAGACAGCTTAGAAGAGAGCATGAATGGCTGTTTTTATCATCTGGGAAAGGAGAATTTTAGAAATGTATCCCAGAAGGCAGTGGAATTCTGATGAGGTCTCAGAAGTGAGGGAGATTGATGACTGTGGATGAGAGGGTTGTCCCAAATAAGGAATTAGATTTTCGCCAGGTCCAGGGACATACATTTATATCTCTTAAATCGTTCCAGGAATAAAATTGGGAGAAAACAAATTTTGAATGAATCCCCCTCATTCAGGAATATGGGCCTTCTCAGGGCTATGGTTCCCTCTTTTCCAGGATTATTGACAAACCAGTTGATCTCATCTCAGAAAATGGAGTAGAACACTTCCGTTGGCTAAGAGAGTTTTGCCTACAAAGGCAAGGTTATGTGATCTGAAGAGCCCTGTACCAACTGTGTTCATAAATGGGAGTTTATGAACAAATGGGGGTGGGAGAGCTAAAATATGATGACGGTAAAAAGGAAATTGCATTCTTGGTCAGTTGACACAGGGTGTCTTCCCCTCTATCACAATTTAAGTTGGTTGAGAGAAAGCATCTTTATTTCATGGCCATCCTGAGCATCCCAACCAGGGCCGGTTTGTACTCAGCTACAAGCAATGCTTGCAGAATTGGATATAAAAGAAGCAGGGACAGTAAACATTTGTGATTTTCTTCTGTTCCTAAAAACTATGTCTGTGGGTTGTTTTTTGATCCTGAGCAAACCCTGCCATCTCTTGAAAAGCATATTCTATCATTTCAAACATACCCAGTGATTCCTATTTCCTATGGCAAATGATAATTTGAGCTGATTTATATAACATTTTTTGCAATTATGTTTGATATGATTTATTTATTACCAATCCTCTGAGCCCCACTCGAAATTTCTCAATCCCCTAAACCTGGACCCTGACATCACTGTACCCTACTTGTGATCTTTGACCCTTTTGTTTTCTTCTGGTTCATCTGCCCTTGTCCTTCACTTACTTCACTTGGTCTCAAGCCAAGAGGTTCATGAAATCATTTAACCACTGGCTGTTTCAGTTTTTTACTGAATGACCCTGCTATAATGTCAGGTTGATGGAATCCAACCTTAAGTTCTTCCAAGGACGTTTTTGTTTGTTTTGGCTTCATAGAACCATTTGACACTTATTTTCCATTTTCTTCTGGACTTTGTAACACTTTTTATACATTATTGGTCAACCATGTTCCACTCTAACCCCAGTGGCTATCTTCTAAAGTTTTTTCTGGTCCCCAAACACTGAATGTCCTTCTTAATCCCAGCACAATTCTACTTTTCTAGAAAGCTAAGCTCCCTCGGCTGCTCTTTAAAACCAATTGTTTTAAGTCAGGAAATATTTAAAGGTTTTCAACACTTAGTACTGGAATTTGCTTAATGGCAAAATGTACTTTAAGAACCCTGATAATACATAAACACACAATTTCTTTTAAAGAATCCTGATAAGGCCAGGTGGTGGTGATGCTCACCTTTAGTCTTAGCACTTGGGAAGCAGAGTCAGGAGGATCTCTGTGAGATAGGGGCCAGCCTGGTCTACATTGTGAGTTCCAGGACAGTCAGGGCTAACACAGAGAAACCCTTTTCTTAACTAGGTGTGTGGCTAACTAGTGGCTTAGCTCTGCATTTTGATCTTCCGGCAAGCTTTATTTGTTAGATTACAAACAAAATATTACTACATGTGTGTTTTTCTCTTTTTTGCCAGCCCCAGAGAGTTAAGTTTTACCCACCTCTCTGGCCCCAGAAAATTAAGCTTTACTCCCTCAGATAGAAAAGTTGAGTGATTAATTTGGCAACTCCATGGCTCCCCCTCCAACCCTGAGTTTCTTGAGGCGAGTCCTCAGGGCGGTGGTAAGTGTATCCAGTTTTATGTTGAGGCCTTTGATCTACTTGGACTGGAGTTTTTGTTGTGCAGGGCGCTAGATATGGCCTAGCACCATTTGTCAAATACTCTTTCTTTTTTCCTTTGTTTATTTCTGGCTTATTTATAAAAAATATCAGGTGTTCAGAGGTGTGTGGATTTATGTCTGGGTCTTCAATTTGGCTCCAAGACTTTTATCATTAATCAATTTGTCTGTTTTATTCCAGTTACATAAGGTTTTTATTGTTATAGCTTTGTAGCACAGCTTGAAATCAAGGATGGTGGTGATACCTGTGTACGTTCTTTTATTGTATAGAATTGTTTTAGCTCTCCTGGTTTTCTATTTTCCCTATGAATTTGAATATTGTTCTTTCAAAGTCTGTAAAGAATTGTGTTGGAGTTTTGTTGGATATTGAGTTGCATCTATAGATTACTTTTGGTAAGATGGCCATTTTTACTATGTTAATCCTACTACTCCATGATCAGGAGAGAACTTTCCATCTTTTGATACCTTCTTCAGTTTCTTTCTTTAAAGACGTGAAGTTTTTCACACAAGTATTTCACTTGTTTGGTTAGAATTACCCCAATCTATTTTATATTATTTGTGGCTATTTGTTAAGGTGTTATTTTCCTGATTTCTTTCTCTGCCCATTTGTCATTTGTGTATAGGAGAGTTACTGATTTTTTTCCAGTCAATCTTGTATCCATCCACTTCAGTAAAGGTGTTTATCAGCTGTAGAAATTCCCTGGTAGAAATTTTGGGGTCTCTTATGTATACTATTATATCATTTGTGAATAATGATACTTTGACTTCTTCCTTTCTGATTTGTATCCCCTTGATCTTCTTTAGTTGTCATACAGCTCTAGGTAGAAATTTAAGTACTATATTGAATATATATGGAGAGAGTGGAAAGCCTTGTCTTGTTCCTGATTTTAGTGTAATTGCTTTGAGTATCTTGACATTTAATTTGATGTTGGCTGTTGGCTCGCTGTAAATTACATATATTATGTTTAGGTATATCCCTCGTATCCCTAATCTCTCCAAGACTTTTATCATGAAAGGGTGGTGGATTTTGTCAAAGACCTTTCCTGCATCTAATGAGGTGATCAGGTGTTTTTTTTTATTTCTTTCAGTTTGTTTAGATGGCAGGTTACATTGACTGATTTTCATATGTTGAACCTCCCTGTATCTCTGGGATGAAGCCTACTTGTTCATGGTAGGTGGTCTTTTTTTATATATTCTTGGATTTGGCTTGTGATTATTTTATTGAGGATTTTTGCAACTATGTTTATAAGAGAAATTGGTCTGTACTTCTCTTTGTTGAATCTTTGTGTGGTTGGGTATCAGGGTGACTGTGACCTCACAAAATGAATTTGGCAATGTTCCTTCTGTTTCTATTTTGTGGAATAATTTGAGGAGTATTGGCATTAGCTCTTCTATGAAATTCTGGTAGAGGGGGCTGGAGAGATGACTCAGCAGTTAAGAGCAGTGACTGCTCTTCCTGAGGTCCTGAGCTCAATCTCAGCACCCACATGGCAGCTCACAATCTGATGCTGTCTTCTAGTCTGTGGGCCTAAGCTCTTGTATACATTAAATACATAAATAAATCTTGAAATTCTAGTAGAATTCAGTGCTAACACTGTCTGGCCCTGGGCTTTTGTTGGTTGGGAGACTTTTAATAACGGCTTCTATTTCTTAGGGGTTACAGGTCTATTTTGATTATTTATCTGAACTTGATTTAACTTTGGTAAGTGGTATCTATTGAGAAAATTATCTATTTCCTTTTGATTTTTCAATTTTGTGGAGTATAGTTTCTTAAAATATGACCTAATAATTCTTTAGATTCCTCTGTTGTTATGTCCATTGTCCTTCCTGATTTTGTTAACTTGGATATTTTCTCTCTGTCTTTTGGTTAGTTTGGATAAGGGTTTGTCTATCTTGTTGATTTTCTCAACCAACTCTTTGTTTCATTTATTCGTTGTATTATTCTCTTTGTTTCTAGTTTATTGATTTCAGCCCAAAGTTTGATTATTTCCTGCCATCTACTACTCTTCGGTGTGCTTACTTCTTTTTGTTCTAGAGCTTTCAGTTGTGCTGTTAATTTACTGGTATAAGATATCTCCATTTTTTAAATGTAGGCACTTAGTGTTATGAACTTTCCTCTTAGCACTTCTTTCGTTGTGTCCCTTAAGTTTGGGGATGTTGTGTATTCATTTTCATTGAATTCTAGAAAGTCTTTAATTTCTTTTTTTATTTCTGACTTGACACAGTTATTATTCAGTAGAGTTTGTTCAGCTTCTATGATTTTGTAGGCTTTCTGTTATTTCTGTTGTTGTTGAAATACAGCTTTAATCCATGGTGGTCTGATAGGATACAGGGGGTTATTTCAATTTCTTTGTATCTGTTAAGACTTTCTTTGTGACTGAGTATGTTGTCAACTTTGGAGAAAGTTCTGTGAGGTGCTGAGAAAAATGTATACTCTTTTGTATTAGGGTGAAATGTCCTGTAGATATCTGTTAGGTCCATTTGGTTTATAATGTCTGTTAGTTCTAGTACTTGTCTATTTAATTTTTGTTTGGATTACCTGTTCATTGTTAAGAGTGGGATATTTAAATCTCCCGTTCTCAATGTGTGAAGCTCAATGTATGAAGTATATGTTTCACTCATTTTATTAAGCTTATTATTAGGTTTCTTTTACAAATGTTAGTGCCCTTGTGTTTGGGGCATAGATGTTAAGAATTGAAATGTCATCTTTGGTAGATTTTTCCTTTGATGAGTGGGAAGTGTTTTTCCCTGGCTCTTTTGATTAATTTTTGGTTTGAAGTCTATTTTGTTAGCTATTAGAATGTCTATACCAGCTTGTGTTTTAGTTCCATTTGCTTGGAAAATCTTTTCCAACCCTTTATTCTGAGATAATATCTATCTTTGACGTTGAAGTGTGTGGTGATATTTTGTTTATGATCTAACAAATAAATCTTGCCTGAAGATCAGAATGTAAAGCTAGCCACACTAGTAGTTAGCAGTAGAGGTCATTGAGATTTCAGCTGTAATTCTAATAGGTCTGCCTTTATATGTTACTTGCTTTTTTTCCTCCTGGAAGCTTTTAGTTTAATGTTTTGATTATTATGTGGCCAGGGGATTTTCTTTTCTGGTCCAATCTACTTGGTGTTCTCTATGCTTCTTGTACTTTCATAGGCATCTCTTTCTTTAGGTAAGGAAATTTTTCTTTCATGATTTTATTGAAAATATTTTCTGGGCATTTGAGCTGTGATTCTTGATTCTTCTCCTTCTTCTATTCCTATCATTCTTAGGTTTGATCTTTTCATAGTGTCCCAGATTTCCTGGGTGTTTTGTGTCAGGAATTTTTTGTGTCAGAAATTTTTTTAGATTTAACATTTTTTTGACCAGTGTATCTATTTCTTCTATTGAATCTTCAATGCCTGAGATTCTCTCTTCCATCTCTTGTATTCTGTTGGTGAAGCTTGCCTCTGTAGTTCCTGCTTGGTTAACAAGATTTTTCATTTCCAGAATTCCCTCAGTTTGTGCTTTCTTTATTGTTTCTATATTTCCATTTTTAGGTCTTGAACAGTTTTACTCATTTCCTTCAATTGTTCATTTGTATTTTCTGGGCTTTCTTTAAAGGATTTATTCATTTCCCCTAATTTTTTGTCTTTTCCTTGATTTCTTTAAAGGATCTATCTATTTACTCCCTCTTCAAGGACCTCTACCATCTTAGTAAAGTTGGTTTTAAGATCTTTTTCTTGTGCTTCAGCAGTGATGGAATATTTGGGACTTGCTATAGTTGTATGCTTACTCTTTGGTGGTGATATGTTGCCTGGCTATTCTTTTTTTTTTTTTCCTTTTTTATTTAAATTAGGAACAAGCTTGTTTTACATGTCAATCCCAGTTCCCTCTCCCTCCCCTCCTCCACTGCCCTCCATGGGGGGAGTAGGGGGTGATATCCCATCCCCTTTCTGCTCCCCAGGGAGGGTGAGGCCTTTCATGGGGGATCTTCAAAGTATGTCATATCATTTGGAGCAGGGCCTAGACCCTCCCTCATGTGCCTAGGCTGAGAGAGTATCCCTCTATGTGAAGTGGGCTCCCAAAGTCCATTCATGTACTAGGGATAAATACTGATGCCTGGCTGTTCTTATGCTGGTGTCTAAGCATCTGTGTTTGGTGTGATTATAGGCCTAGGTGCCAATTTCTGAGTTTGTCTTTGTTGGGTGGCTGTTTCGTTCCTTGGTCTTCTGGTCTGTGTGGCCTCTTATTGAGCAGGGGTTCTCCACCCAATTTGGGGGCTGAGACATGGCAATGCTGTAGGATGGAGTATCGGGGTGGGGGTACAATGATGGGGGAGGTCTACCTGTCAGCAGTCTACCTGGACTTCTGGGATCTGGCATGAACTTTGGTTGAACAGGGAGTCTCTGCCTGAGTTGTGGGCTTGGGCAAGGCAACTAGTGTGGGGTTGGGGACTGAGAGAGTAGAGGAAATCCATGCTTGGGGCCCTTATCTGGAGCTCTGGAAGCTGGTGTATCCTCAGGTCTAGCAAGGAGTGTCTGCCTTAATTCACCTACCTGTTCTTCTGGCTGGTGTGTCCTGCACTTGTGCAGGAGATGTCTGCCTGAGCTGGGGGCTAGTAGTGGGGACTGGGGATGGAAGGAGTGGTTTGGATTGGGTCTGTGGGGATAGAACTCAGAGAATGGGAAAGTTCCAGGGGGGGCCCAGCCTACCTGTTCTTCCATCTGGCATGGTCTGTGCTTGAGCAGGGGATTGATGATTAGGTTGTTGTTGTTGTTTTGTTTTTTGGTTTTCTTAAAACTTAATCTGTAGTTTTATTTTAGAGACAATTCATAGGACATCATAAACTTACATAGATGCAGTCACTAAGCTGTATATCTGTAAGAATCTCAAGGTTAATTAAGTTCAAATATTTGTAAAATTGTTCTCTATTTATAATAGTCCATGGACAAGGCGTGAACTCTTGTTTAATCCCCTGCTACCTGAAAGGAGGCAAATAAAAACATAGTGATGATTCATCATTTTGTTCCTAGCTGAACACATCCATGCAATTTTAAAAATGAGCTTTGATCTCTAATTCTGAATGAGGTTTTATTTTAACTTGTTTTATTGAGGTATACATTTTTCCCACTCCCCTTCCCTCCTCCCCTCCCCCTGCCCCCCATGCTCCCAATTTACTCAGGAGGTCTTGTCTATTTCCTCTTCCTAGGTGGATCCATGTATGTCGTGTTCTCTTTGTTACCTAGGTTCCCTGGGGCTGTCGACTATATGCTGGTTGTCCTTTGCTTTATGTCTAATACCCACTTATGAGTGATGATTCGTTTTTAAAGGAAATGTTGTTTTAATGACTACTGCTTTTGGTCCCCTCCCTCAAGAAATGTAATGTGTCAATGTTCCAAAGCTTTTACTTAAATTCTTTTCAGGGAATCTCATACTTTTACACACTTAGTTTTCAGGAACAAAAGAAACACTGGCTGATTTACATCCATTTCCAAGAGCAGCAAACAAGTAATAGATAACAGATTTAAAGTAACTACTGCCATATGTGGCTCTGTTTAACAAAAGTCAGAGTGTATTGCCAAGAAAAACACAACAAAACAAAATCTTGCTAATTCACAACAGGAAGGTTTCGAATTTCTCTATTTTATTTATTTATATTCACACTCACACTCAGTATTTATCCCTAGTACATGAATGGACTTTGGGAGCCCACTCCACATAGAGGGATACTCTCTCAGCCTAGGCACATGAAGGGGAGGAGGGGGAGGAGATAGGAAAGGAGAGTGGGAAAAAATGTATACCTTAATAAAACAAGTTAAAATAAAACCTCATTCAGAATTAGAGATCAAGGCTCATTTTTAAAATTGCATGGATGTGTTTGGCTAGGAACAAAATGATGAATCATCACTAATTGTGTGTGTGTGTGTGTGTGTGTGTGTGTGTGTGTGTGTGTGTGTTTGTGTGTTTGTGTTTAGAGACAGGGTTTCTCTGTGTAGCCTTGACACTTCCGAACTTGCTCTGTTAACCAGGCTGACCTCGAACTCACAGAGATCTGCCTGCCTTTGCTTCCAAAATGCTGGGATTAAAGGCATGCACCACCACCGCTTGGGGCTCTTCTTCTTCTTTTTTTTTAAGATTCTGTAAGGCTATTACTTTGTAAATGCTTTTCCTCAGATGGGAAATAGTCTCCTAACCTAACCTCTAAGTCACAGAAGATTTGGGGGAATGCCTTAGTACCGACGGCTGCAGTAAGTATTATGACAGAGAAGCATTCAAAGTGACAGATGCTAAGATACAAAATTTGCTTGCTTACATATTTGCCTAGCATCATGGATATACTTTACCAGTGCCCCTAATACATTTTTATTTCTTGTTAAAGTTAAAGTCATATGCCAGATTTTATAAACTGTACCTACATGCTTCTACATGCTATGGAGTCTACAAACACAAAATCTGAAAGTGAGTGAACACTCACCTTAATCTTTTTGTTAATACCATGTAGCAGCTCTGGGATAGTCTATTTGGGATCCTGCAAAAAAGGTGAACAAAAGCAACAGAAAAAGAGATTGGGTCTGCTTTTTTTAAAAAAAAGATATGAAAAGTGTAATGTTAGCATTTAAAAAATAATTCTAAGAATTGTTGTCATGAATCCTGAGGTCACAAATGTTTGATTATGCTTACCACAGAAGCTGGTGTTTGTTCACTTAAAGTTGTAAATTGTGGTTTTTTTTTCAGAGGAGGCCAATTCAGTGTTTGGTGACTATGCACGCACTGTCCTCTGAGCTCCCTAAGAAGTTGGGAAACCCTTGCAGGTATTGCTCCATGTAAATATTATTTTATAGGTAAAGTCTCTCTCTCTCTCTCTCTCTCTCTCTCTCTCTCTCTCTCTCTCTCTCTCTCAGGATTTAAAGCTAAGTTGTAGGTTCTTAATTACCCTGAATATAACTCTACAATGATGTACGTGAGGCTGTTGTAGGAAGCAACCCCTTCCTGCTTTGCTACTGCTGTTGAAGCTCTGCAGAGATAATGTATTGTATTCTAGTTACATAAAAGTCTAGTAAAAAAATTCTAATCTATTAATACTAATCAAAAGTGGCACCCTACTTTCCCTAGGCCTCTCATTTATGCCAATAGTATTGTTTTTAATCAAGTTGAAAGTTGTCAGATTCAAAATGGAGCAACCTGTGTCAAATCCTGCCATGGAGACTATGAAGGAAAGGCTGTCAGCATGTTTCACTAGCTGAAACTATCCCAGGACAGCAAGCAGAACAAAGACAGCTAAACTGCTTATATGAGAACACTGTTTGACTGTCTCTCAAGCTCCATCCAGGGAGACAGCAAGCCATGGCAAGACTGATTCTACCTTGTTACTACAATTTTGGCCCGCCAGAACTTCTGGCTCCCCAGAAAACTGCAAGAGCCAATGGGCTTTCTTTTAAAACGCTGTAAGCAACTTTTCCTTTTCCTTAATAAATTCCTTGTGTATAAGAGGAGTTACTTAGACTGTATGTGCCACTGTTTTAATCCTTTGTTGTTGTTTTGCCAAAGAAAACCTCTTTGCCTTGACTGTTGTCTCTTAATTTTTGTTTACTTTGATAAAAATCAATGGACAAGTTTTCTCATTTACAGATGACAAAAAAAAACAAGGAATGAATATGGACCTTATAGAGAGAACATTACACAGAATACATAAAATCCTGTAAAGAGCTGAAAAAGAATTTCATAAATTTGAAATAGAACGACATTCATTATAAAATAATCATAAAATATGGCTCTGAAATGCTCTAATAATCACAATATCATCAAGAATTTTGTTTTGATGGGTAGTGCTAGAAATTAAATCCAGGGCTTTGTGTATGCTAAGCATGTACTCTACCTCTGCACTACACTCCTGGTCCTTGGCTGCTGTTATTCTAATAGAGAGAAGATAAAGGTTTGTTGTAGAGTCTAAAATTTGTAACTTGATAGTAAAAGTTTTTATGAGAAATTATAACAAGAAAATGGATGAAGAATGTTTATATGCACATATAGTGTGCACATACACATATATGCATATATGTGTGTGTGTGTGTGTAATGAAAAAATATACACAGCTCTCTGAATATATGGACTACCCAATTTCAAATCAAACATGTATGAAAAATTATGTCTCTAGTGAACTAACACAGACTTTTCTCCCAATTGTTATCCCCTAAGCAATGCAGTACAATGACTATTTCCCATGGCATTTATGCTTTCTTAGGTACTGTGCAAATGCTATGGAAAGAGTTAGGTATTGTGGGTAGTATAAATAATCTGGAGAGTATTTAAAGTGTTCAAAGAACAATGTGTATGCTTTATGCAACTGTTACATAATTTAGAGGAGGGATTTAAGAGCTTGCTGATCTGGGTATCCAAGAGAGACTCTGGATCCAATTCCCACAGATATAAAAGGAAAGTTGTATATGTATGTGTGCAAGTGTGTAAGTGTGTATGTGTGAAAGTATCTGTGGGTATGTATGTGAATGTGTGGGAGAGTGTGAGAATGTTAGTGCCTTGTGTAAGAGCATGTGTTAGTAGGAAGAGCATAAATTAAAAAATCTTGGATTCCTATGGTAATTCAGCCCATCTTAATGGATTTTTTTCCCTTTGGCTTTTGAGATAGGGTTTCTCTGTGTATCCATCCCTGGATGCCTTGTAGCTAGCTTTGTAGACCAGGCTGGCCTCAGAGATTCACCTGCCTCTGCTTGCCAAGTGTTGGGATTAAAGGTGAGCACCACCACTGGCTATTTCTGGTTTTTTTTTTTTTTTTTTTTTTTTTTTTGGTTTTTCGAGACAGGGTTTCTCTGTATTGTTTTGGAGACTGTCCTGGAACTTGCTCTGTAGACTAGGTTGGCCTTGAATCACAGAGATTCGCCTGTCTCTGCCTCCCGAGTGCTGGGATTAAAGGCATGAGCCACCAACGCCTGGCTCTTGTTTTTTTTCTTTTATGATTGTACATTCACCACACAAAATGAAGGGTTTCGCAGTGATATGTAGTACACTTACTTGATCATGGCCCTCTTTCTCCTTTCCTATCTTCTTTTCTTCCTTTAATATTTTCTACTGCAATGTCTGTTTTAAAGTCTGTTCTGCTTATGAGAGAAAATAAGATGAAGGTCTCTGTGAGTCTGCTGTGTTTTGATGATCTGCAGTTCTACAAACAACACATATGATTCTGTTCTTATTCTTTAGGGTAGGGGTTGACACAAGATCTTGCTATGTAGTTTACATTGATATGTGAATGAAATGGGTGCAGTAAAGAAACCCAAATAGCACTCCTTGAATAAAATGGAAAAGTTTATTCCAAACCACCAAGGCTATTGCTCAGGAAAGCAGAGTCAGCAAAGCAGAGAGAAGCCAGGGTGTGGGGTGTGGGGTATGGGGTATGGGGTGTGGGTTGTGAGTTGTGGGGGTCCCAGGGATTTAAGGGAAATGGGTATCTGGGAGAAGGGGAATCTGTAAGCTAGGTTGGAGGACTTTGAAGGGTATAACAGGCACTCAAGTAGAGACTGAAGGAGCCTAGCAGGTAGCATAGACCTTGATAGACTAAATAGGTATCATAGGTATATGTTAATGAAAGGGCCAGAGGTCCCTTTTGCCAGAGATAAAAAGAATTCTTCCTTTTAGCAGGTAGGGTGTATTTTTTCCTAAGTCTCCAAGCAGACTTTGGGAAAATGGATTTCTTAGGACAAGACACGGTGGAGCTCACTATGCAGCACAAGTTGGCCTTGAATTCTCAGCATTTCTTCTTCTTCAGCCTTTCTAGTGCTGAGACCACAAACCTGGGCCACCAAACCTGACTTTGTTGTTTATGGCTGAATATAACGCCACTGTGGGTACACATTTTGTTTATCCATTTATCTTTGATGGAATAAATGCTTCTGTCATAGGTAATGGAAATAATACCATCAGGAAATGGGAAAACATATTTTACTATTAATAAGGTTGTGATGTTTTCTTCATAAGGACTTTTTTTCTCCGCCTGACAATAGTCTTTTATTACTTTATATTTTGTCAGAACAATTAGGCCAGAATCAGACATTTCAGTGAAAGATCCCACTGTTATTTTCAGAGCACGTAAAACACAGTCTCCTCAGAGTGGGTTCCATGTTCTACTGGGTCAAGCTCCGCTTGAAGGAAATGCTGTCCTTACCAGGTCTCCTGCCATGGCACTCAGTTCTCAGGGTTTGCAAATAAACACGGGGTGGCTAAATAGGAACTTCATAGGAACCAGTGACACTTTTTGTACCTTAATCTTGAAAATCACATTTTAAAATTTCTGCTGATGGAGAGATTTTCAGTTTAGGTCTCCCTAACCAATTCCAGAGGAGTCCCTCACCAGCAAGTTTCCGCTTGACTCTTTGAACTTATTTCTTCTGTGCTTTTACTGGAGATTATTTTTTGAGACAAGCTATGAAAGAAGGTGACAAATCTGAACAGAGTCCAGCACATAGCAGTGTGTGAAGTATTCTCAGCGTGGAGGCAGGGGCAGCTTCCAGGAAATGAGAGCAGACTTGGGGAGCGGGGCTTACCCCTGGCCTAAAGTCAGCACTGACACTGCTTGTGGGTGCTGTCGTTATTTTGAAAGAAACAAAATGAAAGGACAAAACCCATATCAGAGACAAAAGCTTCAGAGGGCAAAAGTTTAAAAAGGGATTTATTTTTAATGTTAAGAGAGAGGGTGAATTATGAGTAAAACTGAAAACGATGGTTCAGATATAAACCTCCAAGAAGCCCCAAAGTGCTCTTTGTTTTGCTGCATGTTTGTATTTTCTGGGTCAGAAGCCAGGCAAGTCTACCTGGCCGATTCCTAAAAGGTGTTCTGTTAGCCTAAGGGGAAGATCATTTAATGTGTGCAGAGAAAAGGTGAAGGGTAGATTGGAAATTTTAAAGTCTGATGAGAATGTGGTTGTTTATGGAGTTTATATGAATGTTACTGTCATACAAAGGCATGTTTATGCATATGTTTGCAAGGTGCAAAAATCACAGTTCAGTAGGAACACTGCTGATAACAAATACTCTCACCTTGGTTTTTAGTACAAACTAAAACAGACAACTGGTTTGAGGTTCATGACTTTCTAAGGCTTTGTGAATCTCATCTTTCTGTATAACAAACTGAAAAAATTTACTCATCTTGTACCTAAAACAGAAACATACTCACAGAAGCTGAGGTGCTGTACCATTGTCAAAATACCTCTTAATTTATTTTTATTGCTTTCACATGAGTGTTTGCCTGCATGTATGTGTTTGCACTACATGTCTGCCTGGTACCCTTGGAGGCGAGAAGAGGACACTGGATACTGTGAAATTGGAGTTACATATGGTTGTATATATTGCTATTTGGGTTCTGGTAACCAAATCTAGACCCTCTGCTGATCCATCTTGCCAGCCCCTGTCAAAATATTTTATTATCTTTGTTATGGAGCTCACTTTTTGACTGAAGAAATGAAATTAAAAAAAAAAACCTGCACATGGCTGGTTAATTTGTCCCCCAAATGTACATTGCATACTTGATATGCATGCCAAGCACCATTTGAGGCTTGATGTCACAATGGTGAGACAGATGGGTGCCTGCTCTCGAGAGGAAAAGTGAGTTATAATTCTAAGCACACTGATCTACAATTTTCCTCTGAAGGAACTCACAAATTCATTTGGCCAGAAACATATGGAAGAGCCAGAGAATGCTTCAACCTTGCTTCAGGATGACAGAAGAACAGACCTGAACTGTGCACAAAGTGAGATGCTGTGGTGCTGTGGCCTCTCTTTGGCACACCTCTTTAGAGAAGGGAACAGGGGTGACACAAGACAGTCAAACTGAAACCTATCAGGGCATGCAGGGTGTGGAAGAGACAGGATTCTGGTATCTTAATGACAATGTTGGATCTCTGTAGTGTTTTTCCCTCAAGCCACAGGGAGAAAACAATGTCTTACTAGAGGAGTCATATGGAAGGGATGCTGTTTCTCTGCTTCTACTGTTTGTTATATAGGAAAGAAGAAGGACAAGGCTGGGTCAAACTGCAACTTAGAAAAAATGGTTTTGTGGCTTGGAAACTTCTTAAAGTATGGGGGAACCAATTACCTTTGAACTTGGGCTTCAGTTTCTCTACTCGCTGTCTGTACAGTCACTGGCGGTTAGGGAAGATCCAGCATGGTTTGCAGCCTTCCTTCAGATGGAGAATTCTTTTGTATCTTGATGCAAGCAGAACAGAGTAAAAGTAATGATAACCCTCAGGGCTGTTCGACCCTTTGGCTTCTCTAGTCCACATTGATGTAAGAAGAATTTTATTGAGGCACACATGAAATTCACAAACAGTACTGAAATATATTTGTATATAAATATATTTCATATATTTGTATATAAATTTTTTATGATTTCTGTGACCAGAGATAACAAAAAATGTCCTCACAAAATAAGGGTTGGATACTGTGCTAGATGATTTGACTACTGTCCTCTGAGAAAGGCGTGCTTCCTCTTTCTAGAACGCCTCCTGTTGTACTTGGAACCTCTCTTGTTGTGAAACTTGGTTTTACATGAACTCAATTTTGTCCGCACTGGCTTCTGGTGAGAAAAGTATCATCATGAGAGCCAACAATAATTCAATAAAAGGATATTCATTGAGCATATAATTCATAAGTCCACAATGATACTCATAAAAGAAAAAGAAACTCATTTGAGGCAGCTCATATCAACTCTGACAGCATATAATGTACATGAAAGTGTATTTAATGCCTTTATAGTGGGAACTACATTTCAAGGTAATCAAAAAGCCCCAGTGGACAAGATCAAGCTATATTCTGACAGAACACCAGCTAAAACAGAAGGGTAACTAACCAAGAGCATTGGGAGCTTGTACTGGCTCATAGAAAGGTAGACCCAGGCAAGGACTATCAGATTGGTTGGGACCTGGACATACATGTGATGCCAAAGTAACACAGCATGACATGAAACAGAATTATACAACAGGTGGACCAGGGTACACTCATCCTACTGAAGTGTACGTTCTGTGCTAAACATTACCTGTGATTCAGTTTCATTAAAGATGCATAACTAGGGGATAATTAACCTGTAGGTGAAACATCTAGGAAATATAGGGAGAGAGAAATATACTAAAGGACACCATCAGCCAGCGAAGCATGGCCTCTATAGCTACTGGCTGCAGTAAAGATATAGGAATTTTAGGAAAAATACTAGAGTCTGAACTAAAGCATGAGAGAGAGGGCCTGGGAATATAGTTTAGTAGTAGAAATTTTGCTTAGCATACACAAGGCCCTGGGTTCAATCTCCACTGCTGAAAAAGAGAATAAAATGAAAGGAAGGAAGGAAGGAAGGAAGGAAGGAAGGAAGGAAGGAAGGAAAAGATAAAGAACAGACAAAACAGCCAGGTGCAATGGGTTGGGGATTGGTTCCTAGTTTGAACAAAGAGGCTAGAAAGGACATTTGGAAGATATCTGGAGACTCTGAATAATATGCTGTTAGATAATTATTAAATATAATTATTAATTTTACATGTGAAAGTTATTTTGCTAAATAATGAAATTGTTTTTATAAATGCATTTAAAACATTAGACTGTAATAACAACACCTCTAGGTTAATTTTTGCATACATCACATGGCTAGACATTATATGTGAAATGGACGGTGACATCCAAGCCACCTTGGGAATGAGCTGTGCACCAATATTCAATCTTCTAAAGTTTTCAGGTACTAGCAGACTATGAGTTTAAGTACCAAGCACAAAGTCTGTATGTTTTCTGAAGGTTGAACTCTGAGAGTAAGAGCGAAACGAGAATGGCAAGTTCAAAATAGCAAGAAAGATGTTATTGTAGGGAGATAAGTTACAGGGAGGGCACAGTGCATGACTGTGTTGTAATGTTGCCATCAGAACCTAGTTTCCACTTATAACCATCAATGGTTTATGGAAATAACTTTTTCCACTAGTGCTCCACCAAATCTTCTTTGACTAGTATAAATCTGTCACCAAGAGGAAATGGTTAAACAAATCATATGTCCCTGTGAAGTACTGTGAGCCACTGGCAGTTAAAATTTAGGTTGAAGTTATCATTTGAGTTCCTATTCAGCAATGCAAAGCCACGTTCATGAAAAATGTTCAATGTGGGACATACAAGTCCTATCACAGTTCCAGGTTTATGGGAGGCAGGTGATTTAGCCCTGGGACTTGCTGAGGGTGGAGTGCCATTTACTGTGGCCCTAGGAGCATTGTTAATTTTTAAAAAATAAGAAAAAATGAATATGGAGAGAAGACAAAAAACCTGTTGAGCTGAGTGGGGTGATATTGTTGTCAGTTTGACATAAGACCTGAGTCTCTCACCACATTGGCACATGTGGTGAATGTTCTGACACAATGGTAAGGCTTTTAAGTTTACTCATCTTCAAAGCTGAAAGTTGAAGAGTTGAAGCCCTTTTGCCCTTTTCAGGATGACTAATCCTCCAAGAGCCTCCTCCTTACCAAGTAAGGGACTTACAGTTGGCCTGAAAAGGTGATTTTGTTCTCACTGATGGGACTTGCAGAATGAAGCCCAGCCCTCAGGCAGAGTGTCTAGCTGTTTTCTGTGGTTTACCCAGCAGAGGCTCCTGATTACATGAACACACACACACACACACACACACACACACACACACACACAGGCAGTGGCTATAGCATACAAAGAAAAGGGACACACACACACACACACACACACACACACACACACACACACACACACACACACACCAAACTTTAAAGAATATGAGGAACTAGAAGGGAGATGGAATAAAAGGGACTTAACATTTTTCTTACTGTATATTTCTACATTTTTTTTTTTGAGACAGGGTTTCTGTGTGTAGCTTTGGAGCCTATCCTGGCACTCGCTCTGGAGACCAGGCTGGCCTCAAACTCACAGAGATCTGCCTGCCTCTGCCTCCCAAGTGCTGGGATTAAAGGCGTGCACCACCAACGCCCGGCCATTGGGGTTTTTTTGTTTTTTGTTTTATTTTACAATAGTATGTATTCATTTAGTCCTTATGCAAAAAAATAAAAGCAGAAAGAAATCCATCCACTCCTGGTAGAAATATAAAAATGATAGTTATTTGAAAAAAGTAGTTTTTCAAAGAGTTAAGCAAGGTCACCATAGGGCCTACTTTTTTTTTTAACCTGAGAGAGAAACATATGTCCACACAAAGACCTGAACTGAATGCCAGATATATAGTGAGAACTGTTTCAAAAAAAAACAAAAAACCAAAAACAAAAATAGTAAAAGATCAATGAAAGTCAGACAACAAAAAATAAACAATAGGGGAAACTGAGCTATTGTAGAAAGAAATCGGTGCTTAAATGGAGTGGTTGGAGCACAGCGAGAGTGATACATAATTACTATAGAAAAGTCTGAAATAATATGAGAATGAATAAAAATAAAAAGACTCCTTACTTCCTTGAAAAGGCAGCTGGTAACAATCCCTCTAAAAAGACCCTATTCAAGATTGTCCCTCTGGGAACCTGCTGTGTCAGTTTGTCTATCAGCTGTGACTGAAGAATCACCCAGAAAGGTTGAAATTAAATGATAAGATTTGAAGGTTAGTATTGTTCAGATTGCTTTAAAAAACATAGCCAAAGACAAATGCCGTCTCTAAGAATGGACTGAACACAGTGCCCTGGAGAGCTGTGGTGATGGAGGCTCTGGAGGGGCAGTTTTTTCTAAGTGGATTTTCCCCAGCTTTCTGCTGAAGTTGAAAGCTGCACAAGTGAAACTTGCTAGAAACCACTATCTTCACAGCGTGGTGATGGCAAACCATAAATCATTCTGGTTCCCTGAGACGTTCTTGACAGCCTTAGAAAACATCTGAATTAGTAGCCAAGTTCCGATTCTCATACTTACCAGAAATGTCTTGTGAGACATACACACACACACACACACACACACACACACACACACGCACACACACACACACACACACACAGAGAGAGAGAGAGAGAGAGAGAGAGAGAGAGAGAGAGAGACGGTGGGGCGGGAGGGAGAGACAGAGAGAGACAGAGGAACAGAGGTGAGGAGAACCTTTGTTCATTAACAAGGAGAAAGATGAATTGGATATATAATTATATGCATAGATTCAGAAAACCTCCAAATTTGGCTTTACTTAAATGGTAAAATTCCCCTTTACAGCTAAACAAAAGAGCAACTTGCCCAAACCCCTAGTTAGTTATTGGTGAGAAGAGTACACATGCTTCTCTCTAATTCCACAGTACGTAATTGTGGTGGTATATCATTTATGATTATTAAAACTTGCCTGAGGATTCAGAAAGCAAAGTCAGCCTCAAGCTATAGAGATCAGACAGTGTTGACACACACCTTTAATCCCAGGATTTGGGATTAAGAGGTAGGCAGATCTCTGTTAGTTCAAGGCCACACTTAGCTACAAGAAATCTATCCAGGCCTAAAGAGAAACAGCTTAGGCAAAGATGATCTCAGCAATGGGATCACCCACCTTTAATCCCAGGACTCATGAGAGGTGTTTAAAACAGGAGCAGAGGGTCTCAGAGCTGCATTCATTCTCTGGCCACATTGAGGATAGGAAGGCACTGAAGTCTCAGGATTCTCTAGACTCGTTGAGGAGAGCCTAACAGCCTGGTGTTGCAGTCTGAGGACCCAGGATTGACTATCAGTAGAGGCGAGAGCTAGTGGCCACTGCTTTGCTTTTCTCATCTTCAGCTTGAAGCTTGAACTCCAATATCTGTCTCGGGGCCTTTCATTTTCTGTATTACACATAATCCATACAACATAAATAATACTAACATTTCCTTGTGCACTACGGATCAGCAGGACATTTCTTTTTGGTCTCATGAAGTCCTTATAACCCCTCTCTGTTTAGGAGGGCTGTACAGAGGGAGGCCTCATTCCCACACCCCTAGCTGTCTTGCTGATCAGTATGGTATGGTTCTAGTTCAGCATCATGGACATTGCCTGGATTGAAAAGGGAGACTCAGGTTCCACCCAACACTGGTCTTTTCAGAATTTTGTTTTGTTTTGTTTTGTTTTGTTTGTTTTTTCAAGACAGGGTTTTGTTGTGTAGCCCTGGAAATCCTGGAACTCACTCTGTAGACCAGGCTGGCCTTGAACTCACAGAGATCCTCCTATCTCTGCCTCCTGAGTGCTGGGGTTAAAGGCGTGAGCCACCATGCCTAACTAGAATTTATAATTTAATAAGATCCTCCCATTAAAGTTTCATCAGTCATCAAATGCACAGGAGACCAGGGCAGAGACACAGCTGCTGAGAAGAGACAGAGGGCTCAGGCTAGCAGGTCTTGTGTCAAAGAGCAAAGAAAGTATGTGGCAAGAGGGATATTTGGGAAGTGGGAACTGGACACAGAGGCCACAGTTGGTGGGCAATGCTGACTCTCTACTACTTAGGACGGAGGATGTTGGTCAAACCATCCTGTGGTTCACCAGGCCTCCAGGCATCTCACAGCATATTTGTCCTGGGGAGCTTTCTCTCAATAATGTGATATGTACATTGTCACTCATCTGTCTTTTTGGGGCTTCTTGACGTTTCTTGAGAATAGGATTTGGAGGAAACCATGTCTGCCATGCTAGACCCAAAGGGCCTCTGGGTCCTTGTTTTTGTACTCTTCTGTTCCTCTTAGAAAGTGCAGTCAATGTCTCAATAAAGTAAGTGGTTGTATGCTATCCTGGGCTTCTGAGTTCTGCCTGGCCAGCCTCCACTTTTGACATTTATTAGAAATGCAACTTGTGTGAGTCGGCAATTGCCTAATCTTTGATAAACACTTCTTTTGGAGAAGGTGCCAGAAAGCAATGTGGGTAAAGTCTGGGGATAGCTTGGTAGAGAATATGTAATTTCTCTCACTTAGAAGCCTCAAAGTCTCCTTCTTATTGAAAAAAAAAAAGTCTATCCCAGAGAAAAGAGATCACTCTGAGGGTCTGGGAGAACTCGAGGTGACATTTAAGTCATCATGTAACCAGTGACTGAGGCCATTTCCTCCAGGGTTGTTATCTGGTTCTTCCCCAACTCATTGAGAGTAAGGTTATGCCAACAATTCTCCAATCCTCCTAGCCCTGGTTTTGTGCTTTCCTTCAAATCTCCCTGTCTTTGCAGCAAGCAGTAGTGGGGTGCAAGAATTAGGAAGCTATAACAAATATGTCCCTTAAAATGGCTTCTACTGGATCAGCTTTCCTCTGGGTGCTCCGCTGGTTACCAGCACCTGCTCTGAAACAGCCTGGCAGCGGTGATAAGATGGCATGTGACTAGGATACTCACAACGCCACACAGAAGCTGTGTGGTTTGGGGTCAGGAAGCCAAGTTCCTGGATGTCAGGTGACACCCACAGTCCAGGCCTCACCATCAAATCAGGTGTCTCTAGGTTTCATCAGCTCTAAAATTATGAGTTGACAGTCGGGTGGCACGGAAGTTTGGAAACTGAGCTATCAGCAAATCATCCAGGCCTGCTTGGATGTGGTTTAGACACCCTGAAAGGCAGCACAGTGGGGCAGCAGGTGGAAAGCACATCACCAGGATGAGTTATGGTCCCTGAGTCATGTGCATGTGTGAGAGTGTGTCTATGGTTGGGTGCAGAGAACCAATCTTTGTTCTTAAGCAGCAGATGAATAAGGACAGATTAACAAACATGATGATTTTTATAACAACATTCTAAATAACAAACTCTACTTAATATTCAAAACAATTCCAAATTTTGTGATATTGCCCAGCAGATAGAAAAATTATTAGAATCTTATTTATTAGAATCTTAAAATGCTCAGTGTTATTGTGTTGAACACCCCATACTGTAACATAATTATGCAATTTACTTCTCAGAATACTCTCATAATAAAATACCAATGATTGCAAAGACAAACTCTTCATTACTGCCTCTCACCACCACCCTGACTTCTTAGTGGTGAGCATTGTAGCTATTTGGTTTGAAGCCTTCTCAAAGCCTTTTGTGAACCATTATAAACAAACATATTATTGTGGTTTGTATTAATGTGAACTTGACAATATCTAGAATCACCTGTGAGATTGTCCTCTGAACACACCTGTATGTTTGGGGTGGGTATATTAACTGGTATGAGAAGACGTGTCTGAATGCTGGATGGGACCATCCCCTGAGTAGGGAATTCTGGGCCTTATAAATGAGGAAAATGACCTGCTCATTAGCATAGCATTTTACATTCATTACTGTGTGCTATTAAAGTGGGTATGACGTGACCAGAAGCTCTGAGTTCCACCACAATGAGTTCACCTTAAACTGTGAACCAGAAAAACAAAACAAAACAAAACAAAACCCTTCTCTTTTAAGTGGCCTTTGTCAGGGTATTTCATTACAGTAAGAGGAAAAGAAACCCCAACACATATATTCCCAGACAGGTTGATTTTGCTACTGAGAATGCCAGTACATTGAGCATTTGATAGACATGTTGCTTTGCTCATTCAGAACCATAGGGATCTTTCTACATTGGTACAAGCTGACTCACATCACCGTGTTACTGCTGCATGGTATTCCATAGAATGAATGTACTATGACTTATGTAATCCTCTCCTGGTGATTTTCCATCATCAACAACATGTGCAAGGTTGCTGCCATACATGTGATGTTAGTAGAATGCTGTGAACCAAGTGTAGACAACTTTACATTTTAACAGATGTTGCTGTCATGGTCCTTTCCAATGTGGCAGGGCTAATTTTCACATTCTCGGGAGCTGGAAAGTGTACTTGACTCCCTACCCCCAATGTTTGCTACTAAACTCCAAGCAAGTTACCTATTTGAAAGATGAAAATACTATCCTCATTGACCATGCATTCTACTTTCATGGTTACTACTTCTCTGTGTGTGTGTGGTGCGTGCATGCTCATATATGTGTGTACAGTTGAGCACATATATGTGTTCGTGTAGTTATGGAAGCCAGAAATTGACATGAATGTCTTCCTTGATCACTCTTCACCTTATATATTGAGGCAGGGTCCCTTATTTGAACCCAGAACTTGCCGATTCAACTAACCAGCTAGCCAGCTTGCCCTGGGGATCCTGTCTCTGACTCCTGAGTACAGAGATTATAGGAGAGCCACCACACCTCTGCCATTTACATTGGTGCTAGGATTTGATCTCAGGTTCACTTGCTTGTAAAGTAGTTTACTCATTAATCCATCCCCCACCAGAATCACAATTACTACTTTTCAGATCTTTTTCTTTTCTTACTCAAAAACTGTTCATATTTTTTCACATTTTAAAATTTAGGTATTCTTCTATTTTGGGTTGGTGGGAATTGAGTTTCTTTTCTAATATACATTGCAAAAAGCAGACATGGACCTACAGAACTAGAAAATCACAAAAACATTGCTCACATAGAAGGATAAAAGAAAAAGCTGTGGTGTGTGCTTGTGCGTATTTTGTTTCCATAGCGTGACTTTAACACCCACGCACCTTTAGCAAGTGGAATGAAGCCCCCAAGACTGCAAAGACAAAGATGAAAGAGGGAAGTCAGTAAGTCTACCACTTGCTTGAGTAGCAGCAGACAGGTTCATACCTCTGATAGCTACCCTCATGGCCTACACAAAGCTTTGTTCAGTCTAAGGGGACTCTTCCCTAGGAATCTTATCGTATCTGGAGTTTGGAATTTGGGCTGGTGTTTATTTGTTGCCCATCTCAGGAAATGATGTAAGCTCATTGCCTTCCCCCGCCCGGAGTTATCTGAGGGGCTCATCGTGCTCTGGCACAGAGCAGAAAAGCAGCAGGTGGTAGCGGGGGCCCAGGGCCAGGGCTAACCATGCTCAACCACAGTACAACTTATCTGAGCATCACATCTCTCAGGAAGAAGATGAAGGCTGGGGGCTTGAGAGAATTGTGGCATATAATGCTGAGGGGCCAGGAGAAAGGATAACTGTGACAGGAGAGAAATTACTTCAGTGATAGTTCTGGGTGTGTGGACAGGGCCCCGAAGCCAAGAGGGATATAAAACGGATAAAAGAGATCCATATGTGACATAGCCAATCTAAAATTCTGTTTTATATGATTTCAGAGACTGGCTGAAGGAGGATCCAGCTAGTTTAGGAAAAAGCTCTGGCTTAGGTGATGTCTGCACCTTCATGGAAGCAACTAGCAGGCTGAACCTATCCCTGAGGAGGGACAGGTGAGACCTATACCACACCCACTTAGTGATAACAAAGGGACAGACTTTCGGGCATCACTTTCCTGCAGGGTTTGTGAAAGCCTTGGCCACCAGCATCTGATTGGGTAGGTGTGAGGCATCACTGCTCTGGCAAGTTTCTGGGTGATGTTTATTTGGTTGTTGCTGTCCCAGGGAACATGTTTTGAGGACTGTTGGGTGAGTGATAACTTGCCCGAGAAACTTTTAATTTAGGAGAAAAAAAAGATGGTGGGGGCTCATGAAGGCAGCTGTAGCCATGGTCTCTTCTCTCCTGCTGTTGAGAGAGGGAAACAGGCTCAGAACAAACCCTTTGACAGCTGCATTTGCAGATGAGATGGAGAGCAAAGACTGT
Source organism: Cricetulus griseus (assembly GCF_003668045.3). Taxonomy (NCBI): domain Eukaryota; kingdom Metazoa; phylum Chordata; class Mammalia; order Rodentia; family Cricetidae; genus Cricetulus; species Cricetulus griseus. The sequence continues at coordinate 230,675,328 of NC_048597.1, forward strand.
GCTGCTCTAAAAGCAAGCACAACTGAAGAAAAGTTGGGACACCCTTGAAAGGCCTCCTGCACCTAAGCTAAAGCCCACTGAGGAAAAGTAGACATGGAGGCATCAGTGGCCCACGCTTTATATTAATTACAGCAGAAAGCTTTGGGTCATTTTTAGACATTTTTTGAGATGGAATCACATTCCCAGGCTTATCTTGAACTCCAGGACTCAGATGACCCTTCTACTTCAGCCTCCCAAAGACATGGTACTACAGATAGGTACCTCTAAGCCTGGCTCAATTTTAGACAGTTATCAGTTACTTCCTGCGATAACAAAAGAGGATCTCATTCCTAACCTAACCTCGCTTCTCATCTTTACAATGTAGTTTTAGCATTTTTGATAATACTAATAGTTTATAGTGACTGCAAAGTTATTTACTGCAGAGCTATGTCACATTACCCAATAAGCTACACTAATGTCATTAATGACTCCAATTAGTAGCTTTCTTATTGTTAGAACATAATTGAACAAACTCTGCCAGACTTTGATCAAGGCCCTATATTGAAGCTCAAGCCCCTTACCCTTCATTGCCATTGCCAAACATAGTGACTCAAAATGACCCACATCCTGATAGCCCAGACAAGGCAGTTTCTAAAGATAAAATGGCCTTTTCTGGACAAACAACTCTAGGTGGGAGAAACTGCAGACTTGCATGTAGTCCTAGCAGTTGCATTCCTCAAACTTCTTCTATAAACCCTAAGTATCACTTCCCTTCTCCTTCAGTGACACCCTCACTGCCTGCTGTGTCTGTCTTTCTCTGTTTGAAATAAACAGTCCCTTCTGCTGAAATCCTACTACTCTTCCTTTCTGCTTTCTGTTCCTTTAAGCTGCCTCAGAAATCCAATGTCATGTTGCCTCACAGATCTAACACTTATATATAAACTCTTTAGCTTACAATTTTCCTCTTGAAATGTAGTCACTTCATTTCAAGAGATACAGAAAAAAAAAAGTAATCATTTCCCTATCCTTGAATCTGGACTAATCTTGTGGCTTGCATTGACCAATAGCATCTGACAAAAGTGATGGTGTACCAGTTCAGAGACCAGATGTTGAGGTTTTGTTTTTTGTTGTTTGTTGTTTTGTATTTCTACCCCCTCCAGAACCTACGTATCAGTATGTGTACAAGCACAGGCTAGCAAGCTCTCAGATAAGAGGCAGGCTGAACCAGAGTAAAGGCTGTCTTAAACAGTTATCATTAGTCAGCTTTGTAGCTGACCCTAAACACCTGGGATAGCAAGACCAAAAGAGCTGCCAGTTGAGCTCAGCTTAGGTTTCAGTCACTTACAGGACTGTGAGTGAAATAAGTATTATTTTAAGTGAGTTGTTTTGCTTTTGGAGTAGTTGTTATGCAGCAAGAACTGACTGATATACTGTGCTTCCTTCTGTTAGAGCCCCTGTCACCATGGTATTTTGCTTTTTCCCCCTTTCCCATCACTTCTTTGAATGAGAACTGTATTAGGATATGCTCTTGTCATTTTTGTTCCTATGTTCTCAGAGTTTACAATAGAGACTAGGCATAGTAATTTCTCAACCAGTCTCGGGTAAATTAATGAATGCACTTATGAATGCTAATGAGTTGCTGTGTGTTGGGAAGGGGTGGGATCTGACATCAAGGTGACAAAGGAGGAGCGGGGTTTTGAATCAGGTCTAGATTCAAACCCTGGCTCTGTCACTTACTATCTAAATGAACTTGGACAGAGCCCTTCACTTCTTCAAGTGTCAATTTCATTATCATTAGGGTGCAAGCACAAGATATCTACTTTCCATGGCTGTTATGAAGATTACATACATGTGAAGACTGTGCGATGTGGCACTAATGTTTCTTGCTGTTTTTAGTTTAGCCTAGAGAAGAAGGCTTTTTCTCTTTGGGTCAGTGGGTGAAGAAATTCCCTAACATAAGCATCTAAACTTGTGGAACAATCTTTTTGAGGGGTCTGAATTATGAATAGGAAGGAAAGAGGGAAAGACGGGACTTTTAAAATTAGTCACACTTAGATTTGAATCCAAGTTGCCACTGTTGTGAATTTAGGAAACTCTGAGCTGCTCAGAGACTCCTGCCCTCAATCCTGTCGATAGAACTCAGTTTAGGACGTCTGCTTGAGGTTTTCATGGTATAGTTATTCCAAATGTAGTTAATATGAAAACTGGGCTATTTTTAACCCATGAGCAAGATGAATGACAAACAATAATAGTAGGCATTTGTGAGGTGAAGGTGATGCTTAAATATATGAAAGCATTACATACATGCAAAGACCAAATCCACTAGTTAAATGCCTTACCTACTCTGGTGTGTGTGTGTGTGTGTGTGTGTGTGTGTGTGTGTGTGTGTGTGTGTGGTGAGAGCAGTTAAAATCTGCTCAGCAATTTTGAAATGTAGAGACATTGTCATCAGCTATGGTCCCCGGCAGTGTGATGACCCAAAGACTAGGGTCTGAGTTCTGCATGTTGTCACCTACCAGGAAGATGCTTTTGGTACTGTGGGCTTAGCAGCCGTGGGACTGAGAGAGGATGTCCCAGCATCAGCCTCAGCCTTCAGTCCCCCACCAAGAAGCTCCACTTTGGGTTTTCTTTGCAGGCCTGGAGGTCTTTATGTGGCTGCTTTGATGTGGCCATTTTGAAACTGAGGACATTTTGACAAAGCTGTTTTGATGCTGTGGAAATTTTCTGACTTTTAAAAACCAGTAGCCATTGAACTTTTAACTTTTGAACAAATGATCAAGTATCAGACAGAATAAGGTTGGGCAGAGATACAAATATTGGTGTAGAGGGCATGACGTCCTTGTGCTCACAAAAAAACACTATGAAAACCAAAATGTTAAACTAAGAGGCTGTCTCTTCAAAGGAAGGAAATATTTACCTGTTCTCCCCCAGGCAAGCTGGGAGTAAGTATAGTTTATAACCCATCTTTGTGACCTGTGGGGCCGGGTCTCACCCCAATTCCCCTGACTTTTATGTTTGCTTATCCCAGACTCTTCCTCCCTAGGTCTTGAGCATTGCTTTTCGTAACCCCCCCACCCCCCCGTCCTTGTGGGAGATGTCTTACACTTGATATAAGCCTAGGTAATTTCTGTTGTCTGTAGGGCTAGACCAATCCTGACTCCCACAGGCTACTATGTTTACCCGGGTTGTTCTCTCTAGACCCTTATCTTGAGCATTGTTTCTGAGTCAACAGGACCCACCTTAATGAAGAGGCCATATGTACTTAGTAAAGAGTTTCGATGCAAACACGCCTTAAGCTTTATTTTATACATGGTACGAAGTTAATTATTATCAGAAAACTTTCCCCCCAAAATTGTGCTGTGCTTAAATATAGCTAAAATAAACTGATCAGTGTCAGACTTTAAAAGTTTGAAACAACACCAGCAAATTAAGTCATATCGAACCATATTTCCTCTGTGCCTCATGCAGCCTGGTGGCAGAGATCCCTACAGGCTGGCACCATGGGAAAGAGGCTGAGGCTGTGGGAAGAGAACGGGTATCTAGTTTTTATTTATAGAAGGTAAATAAGTATCTAATAATTTAAAAAACCTCCTGAGTTTTAAAAGCCTGGCAAATATTTTTTAAGTACATTTTAAATAATCAAGGCAGTATGATGATGGCAAAAGGACAGAAATGTAGCTCAAGGGAAAGGAAACCGAGAGCACAGTGAGACATGCAGAAATAAAGCCCACTGGTCTCTGACAAAGGACCAAAACACCTGGTGTTAATTAAGTGCATATTCATACCCATGCTGAGTTCAGACATGGAAATTGGACCCTTCTCAAGAGTTAAAATGGGCCAGGCAGTGGTGGCATACACCTTTAATCTCAGCACTTGGGAGGCAAAGGCAGGCAGATCTCTGTGAGTTCAGGGCCAGCCTGGTCTATAAAGCCAGTGTCAGCACAAGGTCTAAAGCTACCCAGAGAAACCCTGTCTTGAACCGCACCCCCCAAAAAAAGTTAAAATGGACCATAAATGTAAGTGTAAAATGGAAAACTATAAAACTCCTTTGATAACACTGTATAAACTCCCATGGCCTTGTGATTGAAACAACTTTTGTCACTACAACACCAAAGGTGCTGAAATCACTGAGAAATTGGATCTCATTAAAATAAAAACAAACAAACAAAAACGAAACAACAACCACAACAAAAAAACCTGGCATCACTGGGAAACTGAGTGTGAACTTCCCAAAATTTGACAGTGGCCAAGAACAAATTTAAATGGCAGAAGTCCAGGAATGTATTTCAGATACATAGCCAAAAACAAAAAACAAATAAATAAAAAAAAACCCAAAACTCCAAGGTTAAAAAAAAAAAGGCAAAACAAGTTACTACTAATCTTAAGAAGATAAACATTATAAGAGATGAAAAAGTCAACAGAATTAACAGGGCTTTTGTAAATATACAGAAGGAATTTGCAAACTTTTCAAAAAGCCTTTCTCTTAAATCTATGCAGAAAGAGCCACAGCATCATGAAAATGAACCAGCTAACGCCGGTAAAGCAACAAGACTGATTGTAATAAGGGCACTTCTCACATTGCAGGGCAGTGTTTGGTGGGAAGATGATGTCTATTTGGGGGAAAGACACACCAGCACTTTCTGATTCTTTGGCAAATTTTGGCTATTAACTAAAAATTACTGTATAAATAACACTATTTACCATCCCCAGATCTCACTGCACTATTAGCTTCCTTATTGTGGATGAATGTTCTTAGCTTCTCTTGCAGAGGGATTCCAGCCTCTGAATCCATCCCTGCCTCTCTGCAGGTTCAGTGAAGGGACAGCTGCAGCCTGGGCTGCCAGGGGCTTCTGAGGTGGTCTTGCTTTTAGGTAGCCACAAAGAGCTATAATTCACCTTCTTGCTTCTAGTGTCTGCAGTGAAACCTGGGGGTTGCATTTTTTTTCTGTTGCTTTAGATGCAGCTGCCAGTGATCTACTGAAAATGGAACTCAGTGTTGGGTGTGGTGGCCCACACCAGCAATCCCTGGGGAGGGGGGAAGGAGCACAGTGAGTTTAAGACCATTTGGGCTGTATAGTAAGACCCTGACTCAAAAGGTGAAAAGAAAGAAGGAAAGAAGAAAGGAAGGATGGAAGGGGGAGAGAGAAAGAGAGGGAGAGAGAGAGAGAGAGAAAGGAGAAAAGAAATATGATTTATATAAACTCTTCATTGCCTTTCCATGTAACTGATTTTGAACAAAATCATTTCCCAAGGTAGCTGACCTCATATCCTGAAGTAGCCAGCTCCTCCTGTTTCTCTGGCTACTCTTTCCCCTCTCTACCCCACATTGGTCTTTCTTATCTAGGACTTGCCAAGTTTGTCCTTCTGTTGGGAGTGTTTACCTCACTTTCCCATTAATCAGAAATTAATGTAATAGAGGTACTAAATGTCACCTGTTAGGACTGAGTTTATCATCCTCAGAGGAGGCACTAGGCTTACAATTCACCTACTCCCAGCACAACCCCACAGTCGGCTAGGCTGGCACTCTTTCCCCTTGTCGATAGCTTGTGCATTCACACACCATCCGCTCAGTTGAACTCTTAACCTTTCTCTGTCTGATGACGTGTTAAACACTTCCAACACCCTCAGGGCCTCCAACACCTCGGCTAGGCCACATCCAATGCTGAGAGCGCCACTGTCTGCTACCCAACTTCCCCTCATGCTCATGTGTGAGTATACTCATACTCATACCAACCCTACCTACACCTCTCTGCCTGCAGCCTCCCAACAACCTTGCTGTCTCTGATAGAGCACCTGCCATCTCCTGGCTGGCTTAGCCATGGGTTTCCCATCCTTTCAGGTCCCACAGGTCCCAATGTTGATGTCCACGTGGTTACTGCCTTTGTCTCTGACCATTGCTTCCAGTCTGGCTTCCCAACCAGTGGCTAGGTAGAGTGACTAAAGCACTCTTTTGTTGTTGTTTCCTTTTGTTTTCCAGTTAACCACAGAACATGAGGATTTTGAAGAGTCCAGGTATTCTAGGAATGCTAACTGTTAGTGAGAGCCAGATGTGGCTCTGACCTTTATAGGGAAAGGGGTGCTCCCTTTAATTTCTCTGTTCCCAGAAAGAGGAGTCCTGGTTGGCTGGCACCCTAACCCCATTGAGGCTGTTGCTAAGGTGAGCACATTAGTGTCTGCAAACATATCAGCTAGGCCTATATGATCTATCTGAGTGGTCACGAGCCACATTTAAATTTAAACCAACTGCAATTACTTTATTTATTTATTTATTTATTTATTTATATCGTTTCAAGACAGGGTTTCTCTGTGTAGTCCTGGCTGTCCTGGAACTCCCTCTGTAAATCAGGCTGGCCTTGGACTCAGAGATCTGTCTGCCTCTGTCTCCTCAGTGCTGGGATTAAAGGCTTGTACCACCATGCCTGGCTTAAAGACAGCATTTAAAAGACCAGTTTCTCAGTCCCACTAGTTTCAGAGTTATTTTTTGCAACTCTATGTGGCTGCATGCTGGACAGTGTGGCTTTGAGGCGTCTCCACTACTTTTTAGGACTTGCACTTGGCTCCTTCTGGTTCCCCTAATTTATACAGAAAATGTTTAATGAAGTCCTGCCATGTAATTCTGGGCCACAACTATGGCCAAGGGTCCACCTGATCCTTGTCCACTATGATCAGTAGGGACAGAAGGGTGTCCCAGAAATTTGAACTTGGGACTCATTATGTTACACCAAGCAGAGCCTTACCACCAAGCTGCTCTTTGCTGACTCATGTTACCTTGTCTTTCAGGTCAGGCAAAGACCTTAATCAGTGAAAAGGAGACAGGACACATCGTCCTTCCAAAGGCCTCTATGTGGCTGCTTCTGCAATGTGGCTTTCCTAACACATGTAAATACTGAAGGAGGAAGAGAGTAAGACTGTCGATGCACCTGGAGAGCAAAGAACTGAAGCAGAGTTTTCTTTTCTGCCAGAGATAATTCTAGAACATGGTTTGTGAGAAGGAGCAAAGGGGGGTCAGATGGATCCATTGGCTTCAGCAGCTTGAGTTTCTGTTACAGGGACTTGTAGACTGCAATTCTGGATTCCAGTTATTCCCTAGAGACCATCAGTGATTGATACAAGAGCTGGCCTGAGTGTCTAAGGACACAGTGTCCTGCTTTCTAGAATCCACCATAAACAGGGTGAAAATACAGAGAACCTTTGAAAAGAGAATCATCAACCTCTGTCACCCAGTTCTGAATTCTAACAGTCAGTGCACAAGTCCAGCAAAGATGACATGGGGCTTTCCTTGCAAGGGATGACCCAAACTAGGCAACCAAAAAGGCACCTCAGAGGCCCTGGGCTCCTTTGAGAATCCAGAAGCTCTCTCTGGGATGTCCTTGTCTTTTCCTGACTCCCTAGCCTCCTCCATATGTCCCAAAGAAGGATACTTGTGAGAGCAGGACCTCTTCCAGACTTGATCGCTCCTGCACCACGGTGTCCACGTGGATGAAGGAATCTGGCTGCAGGACATGTTGACTTTTATTTTTCACTGCTTTCATCACTTTTTGTCTTTTAACCAGCTCTCTGGCTTTTTGATGCACAAGCCCTGGCTCCCTGGGATACTCTTACCTGGTGAAGAGACAGGTGCCAGAGAAGGAAGTCCATTAGTTCTAGTCTTCTTCCTCCGGTAGGCTTTCCAGGCACAAGACAAATACAGCAAGTTTACTGCTGTCTCTGCCTAGAGGTGGCCAGAGGATCAGGGCCTGCAGCATTCTCTTCTGGCTGCTCCCTCATCTCCTGTCAGTATTGGACACTGTCAGAGCCTGGTAGTACCATTGTAGACACGATTTGTGCTCATGAATGTGGGACGAAGGAAGGGAATTTCTTAGCTCACTCACACCACGGTTCTCTGCAGGCTGATGAATCAATTGCATCTTTCATTTTTACTGCTGGTGTTTCTCTCTCGTATGTTTAATGGCCTTTCCCCCACTGAGATATAAATTAGGACAAGTTTTTTCCGTACAAGCTGGTGGTGATTACTGGGCTGTGTGACTGGGAGTAACACTGCACTCAGTCCACAGGATGTTAAATATACCAAGAGGAAATTAGTCTTCTTGAATGAGCTGTGATTTGTATATGTTAAATATAAAAAAGGAGTTTTTAAAAGTAATGACAACAGGGAATCTTCAACATAACTCTGGCCTTTTGAGAAGATATCATCTGTGAGCTTCTATTAAAAATGTAATTTTTCATGCTGAGATTTTTCAAAATTTCTTCAAGACACCTGTGATTCATAAAGACAGAACTCTCAATGTTAACATATATGATGTGCACAACCCTGCATTTAAGGTGTCCCTGGTCCGCCATACTCTGTTCGCAGCTGCCCATCACATACACAGCTTTCTAAGGTAACACCATCTGCAGAGTGCTCTGCCATGTCATAAATGTCAGGTGTCTGCACTGTCCCCTGTGGCAGCTACTAGTGCATGTGTTGCGTGTCACTGAGGAACTACTTCGAATTGTAGTTTCCATTGCAGTGGGAACATCTGGCCAGTAGCTATAGGATTGGGTAACACAGTTCCTCAAGGACACATCTGGATGGAGGGCATTGAGGTGGCACCTCACACAAGCCTGTTCAGGCAGTTTCACCCAAAGAAATCTTATAAATGGGTGCCTCTGGCCAGGACTCCTCATGTCTCCTGCCCCTGTATCAGGGACCTATAAAGATTATCTGCTTTTGGACTCTGTATAAACAATGTCCACACTAAAGATGGTTTTCCTTAATCCCAGTGGTTCTCAGCTGTGCATTTCTGGCTGCAAATGATTGATGTGTTTTGCTGGAAGTTGCAGCAGGTGGCTCCCCACCCTTTTGGGTTACTCCACCAGTGACAACACAGGCAGAGTTGGCCCGGCTTCCTTTTTGGTGTTTTGTATCGGATAGCTGCCTGCTCAGAACCCACAGAAGCCTACTCCTCATCCCAGACAGCTGCAGTGCCCTCTCCCCACAGACCCAGACCAGGCTCTGAGCTTCCCCTCTTGGTGAGTAGCACCCTTCCCTTCCTCTATGCCCCAGCTGTCATCTGTGTACTTGGATATGCTGCCACTGAGGCAACATGACCTTTTCTATAAGCTTACAGCATGGTCCAGGCTTCTTGTAGGGGGAATAATGAGGCTCCCTCCTGACACACAGTGAAGGTCAGGTTCAAGGCTACTGTTTGTGATTTGTAGCTCAAAGGGAGGAGAAACAGTCTTGGGACAGATAGCAGGAGGATTTCCAGAAGTCTGAGAGGGTGACACCCTTGGGTTTGACAGGCTGACCATGGAAAGGATGTATCTTGCAGAGAAAACTTGGGAACAAAAAACTTGACACCAGGAACTGAGTAGTGGGGTGGACGATGGCGCATCAGACAATGAAGTGCTCAGTTGTTTTAGCCCCTGTGCAATAACTGTGCAGTGCATGAAGAGTGTTCCAGGAAAGACTGACTAAAAATACATATAAAACTATGTGCAGGGTGACCACCTTCCCAATGAGTGTGTGTGTATGTGTGGTGTTAAAGAGAAAGAAGAAAATATGTCTCAGAAATTTAACACTGGCTAAATTGAAAAGTATGCTTGATATTTTAATTTTTCAATCATTTATATATAAGGTGTGTGTGCATTTGTGGTTTTGGATCTTTTTGTGCATTGTGGAAGTATTCCTCTATGATCAGAAAGGAAGCCGTTATTTTAAATGACCCATCTATAGAAAATAGGTGTGTTCTTTCTTTTTCAGTATGTCTACCTTCTTCAGTTCTAAAAAAAAAACTTAAGGATTTATTTTACTTTTAATTATGTGCACATGTGAGGAGAACAGGTGTTTGAAACACTGGCAGTTGGTCGTGAGCCACCTGACATGGTGGAATCCATACTCTGATCTCTGCAAGAGGAATATCTGCTCTTAACTGCTGAGCCATCTCTCCATGACCCCCAACTCTGTTCTTTAGTTCTTAATTAGTCAGCTCTATAGCCAGCCAACAGGTCGGAGCAGCTGTTTCTGTGCTGTTCTGGACCTGCAAGCAACCACCATCTGAGGGAATCTGTCCCGTTATTCCCTTTGCCAAACAACCCCCAAATCATGGTCATTCCAGCACCTGGAGTTTCAGAGCCCTCTTCTTCCAATTTCTATCTACTCTTGCCTATACTCCAAGCTTATGTTTACAGGTCTCAGGGAAGTGAACTCCTGGCCCAGGCTTGGTGAATGGGCTCTGTGGTAAACGGATCAGAGTCTCTGATCCAATGTAGGAAGGGGGGAAAAAAAGCAGAGCTGTGTGAGTACATTCACAAGCTCACGCACACCACACACACAAAATGTAAGAGATGATTCAACTCATGAGTAGCAAATAGGACAAAGGTCAAAGTGTAGGCCTACATCGTAACTCCTTTTCACAGTAGCTCCTGTGAATGTCTGTAGCATTGGATGTGGGAGGCGACAAGGTACCTATACCTGATTTTTCTGTCAGTTCCCTAAGGAAAACAGAGGATAGGAAAACAATGGCAGGGTAAGCATGGTTTCAGATTGGCCTACCTTTTCCACTTCTGTAGAACAAGGAGCTTTCCTCTGACTCCTGAACACTATGCTTTCAATATTAAGTCTTAGTTGATGTATTTTTTTCCTGCCACAGAGCAATGTTCCCTCACCTTATCCTATGATTCTATGCCCTTTAAACCCCCAGGGTCATCAAGAGTCACCTCCTCAGTGAAGCCTTCCTGGATATTCCCTGGTGCTGAAACCAGAATTCCCTCTCCCTCATTCCTACAACATCTCAGGACATTACCATTGTACCATTTTCAGCCTTAACTTACCCACCAAACTTGAAAGTGGGCTTCTTGAGGATGTTAATTATCACACATCTTGCTTATGCACAGCTAGTGTCCAGCACACCTGGCCGTTGACCATGAGATGAAAATTATCTCAGTTCCCACAAGCTTATATTCTGACCAGAGATTTTGCATAGCCTGCTACTTGACTGTCCACCAAGTCCTGGGATCAGGTAGGACTGTCATTGCCCTCGTTTCCCAGATGAGGAATCCAGGCTCTGTGAGGGCATGTCACTTGTTGCCACGCCCCAAAGGCAAAGGAGCTATGATTTCTGGTCCAGTGCTACTCATTCGGTCCACCATGTAGACTCAGCTGCTAGGGTGTCCACAAGAAGGCCATAAGGAGAGTGAAGGACAGGTCAGTGGTGAGTTGAAGCCTTCTAACTCCCAGGAGACAGTTGAGTTCCTTCCCTCTGTGTGTTTTTGTCATATGTGGGCTCTTCTTCTTCTTCTTCTTCTTCTTCTTCTTCTTCTTCTTCTTCTTCTTCTTCTTCTTCTTCTTCTTCTTCTCCTTCTTCTTCTTCTCCTTCTTCCTTTTTCCTTCTTATCCTTCTTCCTTCTCAAGGCAAGAAGAAAATGAAAGCAAGCTCTGAGGGTGGCTATATAGTAATGCATTTGACAAGTATCTGGACAAAGATTAAAAAGAAATCAACTTAAAACCCCAAGGCTGCCTGTGGTCTTCACACACTACTTCAGGAAGGACTGTGTGTTTGTTTTCTCCTTTGGTTCCCATGTACCAGAGGCAGATTTATAATGGAAGAAAGGTCGACCTTCGTAAGAAGCTGGAGCAGGATTTCAGTCCCAAATAGTGGCACCTGGGTGAGGACTGGCAGGCATGGCTCTTGTGAGCTCTGCTTTCCACCACAGCTGGAACAGGCTTGTAAGCAGGTGTTCAGAACAGAAGATCACTGACTGCTACTTCTTTTCCTTTCTTTCTCTATTTGAAAAAAAAAAAAGCTGACAGGTTATTTTTAGGATGGCTCTTACAATTTTACACACTTGGTAAATATTCTAATGCATTGCAAAACTTAAAAGAAAAAAATCAAGTCTCATTTTTCACCAGTGATAATGGATCAGGCTTTTGCAGGAGAGCTTTTGTTCCAAGCAGCAGCAAAGGGTACAAGCTTTTGTATCTAAAAGATTAAAAGTCTTGCACATTTTACATTTTAATGTAACAGTTTTAGTGGCCTCTTTTTTATTAGCTTGAAGCATCTCTTCCTCTTTTTAATTGGCTATGTGTAGCTTTTGATCTGCAAGAAAACACTCCAGCATTGAGAGAATAGGGCAGGTTCTTAGCAGAGCATCCACTGAGCAGAGGTGTCCCTCTCTATAAATTTTGATACTGTTTACCCTCCAAAAAGGCTAATACATACCCATACCCAAAGCTACACACCCTGTACTATGAAGATTTCTTGATACTTGTACCGACATCACCACTATATATTTCTGTCCTCACCCTAAAAATTGCTGTAACCAAAATCACCTTCCTTTTCTGGCTTCTTCCTTCTGATATCTTTTCTCCGATGTCATGTGATCACTGTTCAAATTCTTCATACAAAGAAAAGTCAGATGATGTAAGCCACAACTAGTACTAGAAATATATATGGAATGATTTCTGACTCATGCTTCCAGGTCTCTGCCCTCCAAAGACATTTATTTAGTTAGGGGTACTTTTCATTTAGTGGAAAAGTAATTTTCATTCTCAAAGGTTGTTTTTTTTTCTTTTGTAGTATGAATTTCCTATCTTAACATAGGCTTAGTGATGTCTTGATGACACCTGGAATGTGACTGAATAGAAATCCATCAACCCCCCAAAGCCAATGATACCAAAATAATTTAGAAATGCAACTTGGGGTAAATTTATGATTCTCAAAGTTAGGAAGAAAAGAGAACAGTATAATTTTCCTGAAGAAAAAAATGCATGTTGCATTTCTATTGATCCAGAAGTATTTCAAAGTAATTATAAACAGAAATTGGAAACAGGTTTTAAGACTCCGAGAGAGTGTTTAAGTAACATATAGCCAGCCCCTGTTAGAAGGCTGGGGAATAATGTTTACTGATGGATAAAATATCATAATTGTTTTGATGAAAATAAAAAGAGAAAAAAATAGAAGTGCATACATGCATAGGGACAAGTCTGGGGAGGAAAATAAGAAGTTGATATCAGGTATTTGGAGATGTAAATGTTTGGATATTTTGACTTTTTTCTCTCGACTTTTGTGTATTTGCCAAAAATGTAAAATTTTTAAAAGATTTCTTTTTTGGTGCTTTTGTGTCTGTGTGGGAGTGCATGCCTGTGAGTACAGATTCTTGTAGAAGCCAGAGGTATTGGCTCCTCCTGGAGCTGGAGTTATTAATGGTTGTGAGTTCCCTGATGTGGGTGCTGGGAACTGAACTCCAGTCCTCTGTAAGAGCATTATATACTCTTAACTGCTGAGCTATTTCTCTAGCTTTGTTTTTAAGTAAAAAAAAAAAAAAAAAAAAAACAGTGTGTTTAAGGACAATATAAGGATTACCCCAGCTGCTACCAGCTACACTGAAATTCAGTGAGATGGTGGCCAAGGACACACTGACTCAGATTTAGCCCCATTCCAGGCTTCCTTCTTCCTGTCTTGGGGTCAATGTCTAGAGACACTTTTTTTCCTACATTTTTTGGGGTAAGTTTTTCAGATCTAATTTCAAACACACAGGAGACACAGAGGCTGTGTGTATTTATTTGCTTATCTTCAGTTTATCTATCCATTTGCCTATGTAATAGAATTTTACTTTTTAGACAGGGTTTATTAAACTGAGCTGGCCTGGAACTGTCAATTCTGCTCTTTTACCCAAGTGCTGGGATTACAGTATGGCACCATCTCACCTACCCTCTACTCTAATACTTTAAAACTGTGAGTTTGTGTGGCTCCCTCATTTCCAAAGCACAGCACAAGACACTACGGTGCTTGAGAGAGTTGCTTCTGGAAGAGCACGAAAGCAGCCCTGGCAGTTTCCTGCGGGCTTGCTGATAATGGAGATGACTGATTGCCGAAAGAAAAAACAAAAACACCTTATTTTCCTCTTTATTCAGAGACTTCTTTGAGTTTTGGTAACAATAGCCACCAACATGTAAAGTGAAGAACATGCCCTTGTACACCTACCTAACCCTGTGAAACTATCAGTCATAGGTCTCTCCTCTCACTCAAACTTCCTCAATCACCTTTGCATCCTGACTGCCTTCTTGCTCTCCTCCACTGCCTCTTTCCAGGAATTGCCACTGGAGGCTAGTCTGCATTATCTTGAGTTTTATGTAAGTGAAAGCAAGCAGTATATACTTTGAGATTCACCTTCCTTACTCTGCATAAAATTATTCTGAGACCAGTTTGAGCTGCTGTGTGAGGTGATGATCCTTTTCTTCCCCTTTGGTGTGAATGTTCAGCAACTTTCCCATCCATCACTACATCAGCAGTTTGGCTATCCCTTTAGCTGTCACCAACAAAGCTGGTTTGGAGAGTCCTGTGCAAGTTTCTGTGGGGACACAGTGTTGCCTTTTTCTTAGGTGATTAGGAGTAGCAGAGTTGGATGTACGGCAAGCATATGTTGGACTTTTTACGGAGCTGCCTAACTTCTCCAGTGGTCTGGGAGATGGCTCTGCTGTTAAAGCACTTGTTGTACAAGCTCGAGGACACATTAGAATCCTCAGCATCAGTAGAAGCCCAGTGTAGTGGTGATGTCTGTAACCCCAGCTCTGAGGAGGCATCCAGTGTAGCCGAAACAGTGAGCTCCAGGTTTAGTGAGAGGTCCTGCCATAACGAAACAAAATAAAAAAGACAAACAAAAAGTAAAGAGAAGAGGTGGGTCCTAGAGAGATGGCTCGGCAGTTAAGAGTATTGGTGGTTGCTCTTCCAGAGGATCCGAGTTTGATTTCCAGAACCCACATGGTGGCTTACAAACATCAGTAACTCCAGTTCCAGGGGATCTGATGCCCTCTTCTGGCCTCATCTGGTACTACCTGCTGGTGCACAAGCATACATGCAGGCAAAACACCCATTTGCATTAAAAGAAAGAAAGAGAGAGAGAGAGAGAGAGAGAGAGAGGGAGGGAGGGAGGGAGGGAGGAGGGAGGGAGGGAGGGAGGGAGGAGGAGGGAGGGAGGAGGGAGGGGAGGGAGGGAGGGAGACAATGTTGACTTCTGGCCCTACCAGACACAGGTATTTACACATGTGTGCTTACACACACACACACACACACACACCAAACCGACAACTGTTTTAGAATGGTTGCACCTCATTTTGTGTAGTGAAATCCACAGTACTTTGAGACAGGCGGGGTGGAAAGTCAGAGGAAAGGAGGCAGCAGAACACACTGGATCTGGCACCAAGATGTATATTACTGATGGAGGGTTGGGGCGGAGGTGCTGTCCAGGCACAGACCCCTCCACAAAGGAGTCCAACTATGGTTACACAAGCCTGGGTTTCTCTCCCCAGCTGGGTGCCTGGACACCCTTCTTCAGGGATCTCTGCCTGGTATTGCTAGCTCATGCTTAGGCAATATATAGAATGTGGGGGTGGGAGGAGAGGAGCCATTCCCAGACCTTATAGAAGTTGAGCCAGGAGGAAGTTAGGGTGGACTGGAGACTACCCAGGACCCCTGTTGTTCCTCATCTGCAGATGTAAGTTTTACTAGTTAAGTTAAAAGAAATTAAGCATTAAACCCTGGGTCTATTGGGATGAAGAATTAGGCAGTAACTCCAAAACTGTTGCTTTCATTCTGCAATTTCAATAATATTCTGATATGCTGTTGTAGTCTGAAAAGGGACATGAATTCTAATGCTTTTTTGTGATTTTTTTCTGCAAACACAAACAAGCTTAATGTTGAATCTCCACCTTTGGTGTTTTGTTCTCAGAGTGGATCTGTAAGTCTGTATTCTTCCTAATTTTTGCCCTTTCTTTCTAGAAGCTGGCTGGCATCTGACCCACCATGACACCCACAGAACAAATAGTGAGTATAGCCATGACCTCAGGTGCCTCAAAAACACTTACCTGCTCTCTGATCTTCCCTGCATGGTGATGTGGGAAAGAATCTCCTATGGGGACAGATTTCCTGTGTGGTGATCTAGGGTAAGGTCTCTGTCAGCAGTGCCTATCGCTATGTGGGGTATCTCTGGTCACATCCATTCTCTTTGTGAACACTGAGTCAGTGTTGGGAGTGACATGCTTCGAAGACAGAAAATTTAAATTTTAAATTTTATTTATAGCTGAGGGGTTTTGTGCTCTTTGACTAGGATGGGCTTTGCCCCATGTGTGTTCTGGAGCTCACACAAAAGAAAGCAATGGAGAACCCATTTGATTTGTCAAAAAAAAAGAAAGAAGAAGTCCTGGGGGGGTGTTCTCCTGAGTTCATAACAGCACACAGAGCACACAGCCCTTTCAAAAGCATACAAAGGTATTTCTCTGAGAGGCGAAGAACTGAACCAAATTTAGCAGGTCAAATCATTATCTAGATTTTAAAAAAATTACTTACTTTATTTTTTGTGTGCATTGGTGTGAGGGTGTCAGATTCCCTGGACCTGGAGTTATAGACAGTTGTGAGCTGCCATGTGGGGTGCCGAGACCTGAATTAGAGTCCATTGCAAGAGCAGCAAACACTCATCACTGAGCCATCTTTCTGATCCTTCTTGTGGACCGTTCTTTTCTTACGTATACAGGTGCTGTGTCTGCATGTATGCCTGCAGGCCAGAAGAGGGGATCAGATTGTGAACAGCCATGTAGGAGCTAGGAATTGAACTCAGGATCTCTGGAAAAGCAGCCAGTGCTCTTAAGCACTGAGCCATCTCTCCAGCCCCCCACTATCTATATTTTTTTTTTAAAAAAAAGATAATTACCACAAAATGTAATTAGAGTATAGGATGAATTAATTATAGAATCAAATCTATTCAAAACACCTTACAACAGTATCTAAGGGCTTTTATTTTTCTTCTATAAAAGGAAAAATGTAGGTTTTACATGTACATAATCAAAACCATGTCTCCTCAGTGGGGCTAAAAAATTTTCCTTCAAGATACCTTGTACGTTTCCAAAACTTACAGAATGGAGTGGCTGAATTAGGTTGTCAGCAAAATTATTTATAACACACCAATATGTCCTTAGCATTGTTTGGGAATATTTATATGGTTGCACATACTGTTAATTTGATCCCAGTGAGGTGAGGAGGCAACCTTGATTTTCTCTGTAGTGAATTTGGCTCCTGGCCTCTGAGGCTGAGGGCCTGATGGTGATCAGGTTTCTGATATATCAATCATTTTGTTTTCTCATTTGGGATTTTAGAAAATAGCCAAACTTGGCAAGGCATCCCAGATAAAATGACTCTCCATGGTCAGAGAAGTCCTGATGGACCACAGGAGCCAGGTAGATCTCAGTGAGACTGGGGTTCCCACACTGAGTGTAAACTGGCTATGACATCCTGATCTTACCTCTGAAGGACATATCACTCTGGTGCCTCCTATATTAGCCCCTCGTACTGACCAGCAAGCTGAGACTGGGAAGGTTGATGTAGGGTTCAAGATCTCAAGCAAATTGGAGGAGCAAATGAGGGATGCAGGCGTTTTAATACTAGCTCAACAAAAACCCTGGCTTCCTGCGCCTCTTCAGGAGTGCTGGGGAAATCTGGATGGCCTAGGGGCCCAGGATGTTTGTTGTTCCTCTTTGTATTCTAGCATCCCGCAGGAGGCTTTCAGCTCTTTCTCTGTGTTTGCTCAGGGACCTACCTTTCTCAGCTTACTCGTGGGTCTTTCAGGGCACCATTTCCCTCATGCTTCTCACCACAGACTGGAGCACCTCTTGAGCTGACCCCTCTATCATGTACCTTCACTTCTTCCGTCCTTGTTTTGACCCCTTACTCATTCTGCTACTAATATCTGTCTTTGTCCTAGGACACCGCATTTGTGAATGTGTGCACCCTGGAGAAATGTCTTCCCCATGTCCTGTGTGGAGGGTTTTGCTATTTGCTTCCAAGCCTTGGAACAATTTAAGAGTCTAGTAAAGCTGTTTTAAAGCACCAAAACAAACAAACAAACAAACATAAACAAGTTAACAAAAAAGCATAACCAACAAAACTCTGTACAAGTGTTTCACATCACCTCTGTGTGGACTACCCCCTATCCTTACCCGTCTTCATAGTTTAACTGATGCCCTTCCAAAATGTTATTCTCCCACCTGTAAGTCTTCTACCATCTGGCTCTGGGTCTAGGTGCTCTCATAGTTAAATTTCATCCCCAAAGCTCTTCTTTCTCTCAGAGTCCACTCAGGACCCTCATCTGACAGCTTGGCCTTCCCAGGGAGCCGAGACTTTCACCTGGATCCATGCCCAGGGTTGGCAGGACTTTTCTGGCACCAGAGATAGGTCCTTCTGACGCTGGGCTTCCAGATGACTGCATGGAGAGAAGTCTTTAAATTTAAATTAAGAATTTGTGCCTCAGACCTTGGAACAAATATATATATATATATATATATATATATATATATATATATATATCAGAGAGAGGAGCTTTGCGCTCAGCTTTTCCTAACAATTAGCTCTTAAGAGGACATCTGTGAGGTCCTCTTGCTATTTCCTGCCAAGGTTGAAGTAGGTTGGACTTTGTGGTGAGAGCTTCAGAATTCTGCATCAGCCTCCTATTATCTATTGATTTTTATCAGCTGATTTAGTATATACTGGTATCTAATAAAACAAAGCATATATGTACCCATATACATGAATGCGCACATTCACAGAAATATTACCCCATATTCAAATATGTCAAAGAAACATTGCTAAGGAAATATTTAAAGGATATCTCAAGAGCCTTTTATTGTTCCAATATGCAATTAAAATAAAAAAAAAGCTCTATAGGACTTTTTCAGAGGTTAATCTGCTTGGGATAATTGTGACTTTCAAAAATGAAAATGCAATATGCATAGTTTGGAAAGGCTGGTTGGCCATCAGAAGCATATGTGGGTTATCCAGATAAAGTAGCACAGCTAACAGAAAGTAGGGGGATTTTATTACTCAAAATGAATATTTAAATACATATACTAACCAACTGTACCTACATATTTACTAATATTAGCTACCTAAAGCAAAACAAAACCCTCACAGAAATTATGTCTAGTTCAATATGGACAGATGACTTGAAAAATGATTGTACTTGTCTCAAGGAAAAGAAATGTTGTGAGATTGTCCTCTCACAAAAGAAATACAAGAATGTCCCTCAGGGCAAGACACTGGTGACTAAAAGTCTCTGTGAAGTTATAAAGCCTAATAGGAGCCGGAAGAGGGACGGTGGGAGGTGGGGTCACGTGGGTGTGGGATGGAGGCTTCAGCAATGTAACAGCTACCATGCTTTGGATCCCGTTCCCTCCTACACTGTTATCTGCCTGCCCAGATTCCATTCATCCCCTTCTCTAGCAGTGATTCCCATAGGAAGCACAATGACACATGTGAGCATATATGTCTAGGTATGTTTATGCATGTGTACTTGTGTGTATGAGTGTGTAAATGTGCATGTGAACAGGAGGGTGGGCCTGTTTATGCATATGAGAGTGAGCAAGAGCCTGTGCCCTATGTGTGTGCCTGTCAGAACCATTGCCTTGGGTGTGTGACCCTTGTGGTCACACAGGGTTCATACTTGGGGCTGGAGAGATGGCTCAGGAGTTAAGAGCACTGCTCTTCCATAGGTCCTGGGCTCAATTACCAGCAGCCACATGGTGGCTCACAGACATTTATAATGAAACCTGGTGCCCTCTTATGGCCTGCAGGTGTTTATGCAGGCAGGACACTATACATAATAAATAAATAAATCTAAACAAACAAAAGAATGCTCATACTTGAATTAATACTATCTTGAAATTTTTGATAATATTTTCAGCAAGGGTCTTTGGAAATTCTTTAGCACTCACATTTATGTGTGTCGTTGAGAGTGTTATGCTGTGTATGTGCAAATGTATGTGTGCAGGTAAGTGTTGTGTTGTATGTTGACTTCTGGGGCTCTCAGAAAACTCAGAGGTGCCATGTCTCCAGTAAGTTTAAGAGCTCTTGGTGACTTTTTATGTTTGCAGATGTTGAATAGTTGGGAGAAAGGACTGTCACATGTCATATTCATTCACATAGTTCAAGTAAAGTGCCCGTTTGTGGTCCCGGAGTTCTCTTTCCCATCATGTCACAATACTTGCCATCTAGACTACAAGGGTAATTTTGCTTTTCTATATACTTCATGAATAAGTTAAGTTCTATGTAAGTAGAAACCAGGCTTATTTACCTGGTATCTTTAGCAGTTAGCATAGCAACCAACTTACGGATGGGTGCATGTCTTCTGGTTATATCACAATATAGTAGTAAGCAACATAAAAGAAGAAATACATAGTCATGTCAAGACAGCAAGAGAGACTCAAGGGCAAGGATCCTTCTCTCTCTCTCTCTCTCTCTCTCTCTCTCTATCTCTCTCTCTCTCTCTCTCTCTGTGTGTGTGTGTGTGTCTCTCTGTGTTTCCCTCTCTCTCTCTGTCTCTCTCTCTCTCTCTCTCTCTCTCTCTCTCTCTCTCTCTCTCTTTGGTTTTCAGAGACAGGGTTTCTCTGTAGCTTTGGAGGCTGTCCTGGCACTCGCTCTTGTAGACCAGACTGGTCTCAAACTCACAGAGATCCGCCTGCCTCTGTCTCCCGAGTGCTGGGACTGAAGGTGTGCGCCACCACCACCCTTCTAGGATCCTTCTCTTTTATGACAACCTGCTATTGCAAGAACTTGGGTCTGAAGAGTACTTATTAATGTCTTCCATGGTAGTCCCCATTACATAACCAACAGTAGGCCTCTCCTCAAACCATGGCATTGGGTGATCAGTGCTTCATCATAAACCTTACACACTCAAACCAAACGAAAGCCTAACGCAGTCTTCCTTCCAGCACATATGCTACTTTTGCTTTACCACAGAGCTTTGGCAATTCTATCTACCATCAGGTCAGAGCACTCAAACGTTACCCTATATTCTTTACAGAGCCTTATTCCTGATGCGTTTGATGACTACAGCGGCGACTTCACTTTTTCCCCAGAAGACTACATGAATTTCACCCTCAAACCCGTTTTCTGTAAGAAAAACAATGTCAGGCAGTTTGCGAGCCATTTCCTTCCACCTCTGTACTGGCTTGTGTTCATCGTGGGCACCCTGGGAAACAGCCTGGTTATCCTGGTCTACTGGTATTGCACAAGAGTGAAGACCATGACTGACATGTTCCTTTTGAATTTAGCAATTGCTGATCTGCTCTTTCTTGCCACTCTTCCCTTTTGGGCTATTGCTGCTGCTAGCCAGTGGACATTCCATTCCTTCCTGTGCAAGGTTGTGAACAGTATGTACAAGATGAACTTCTACAGCTGTGTGCTGCTCATCATGTGTATCAGTGTGGACAGATACATTGCCATTGTACAGGCTATGAAGGCTCAGATCTGGAGGCAGAAAAGGCTGCTGTACAGCAAGATGGTTTGCATTATCATCTGGGTGATGGCAGCTGTGCTCTGTACCCCAGAAATCCTGTACAGCCAGATCAGTGGGGAATCTGACATGGCCATCTGTACCATGGTCTACCCTAAGGATAAGAATGCCAAGCTGAAATCAGCTGTCTTGATCCTGAAGGTCACCTTGGGGTTTTTCCTCCCATTCATGGTCATGGCCTTCTGCTACACCATCATCATTCATACCCTGGTGCAGGCCAAGAAGTCCTCCAAGCATAAAGCCCTAAAGGTGACCATCACTGTCCTTACTGTCTTCATTATGTCTCAGTTCCCCTACAACTGCATTCTTATAGTGCAGGCTGTTGATGCCTACACCATGTTTATCTCCAACTGTGCTATTTCCACCAATATTGACATCTGCTTCCAGGTCACTCAGACCATTGCATTCTTCCACAGTTGCCTGAATCCAGTTCTCTATGTTTTTGTGGGTGAGAGATTCCGCAGGGATCTCATGAAGACCCTGAAGAATTTGGGATGCATTAGCCAGGCCCAGTGGGTTTCATTCACAAGGAGAGAAGGTAGCTTGAAGCTTTCTTCCATGTTACTGGAGACAACTTCAGGGGCCCTCTCCCACTGAAAGAAGTTCTCACTGAGGCAGATGATTCTTTTGGAAATAATGAGATCTATAGACACAATATAGTCTCCCCGCTGATAAGACTAAAGAGAAAGCAAACAAAAAGGAAATGAGAAAAAGCAAAACAAAATAAACAAACTAGGATGAGCCTAAACAGCTTTGTCATGATAGTCAGGATATGCCAAAGTTTTCAAAACTGACCACACCAGAAGGACACCAGCTGGTTTTTGGTTGCAGTAACTGCAATTCTGAGGAGGATACTTGAGCAGCGGTGGGGACGCCCCAGCCATGCACATGCTAACCATCAGTGCAGGTGGGTTCTGGAGGCGTTGAGTCTCTTCAGTGTCCACGTTTCTGCTACTTCAGATCTGAGGCTACTATTCTCCAGAGGTGACAGAGCACTGGCCGCTTAGTGACATTTCCCACCTTGGGACTTTTTCTCTTTAGTCCCACTAATGGGAAGACTTCGTACATCTCATTACTTATAGATTTTTAAATCTAGTATACACCCAAACAATCTGAGATTGAATGCCCTTTTGATATCCTTGGTCTCATCTGGGCCAAGGACAACCATTTTCCTTTGGAGCCATTTGTAAGAAGGGTTGGTCAGCCCATGTACAGCACATCAACTGGAGTCTGTTGCTCCCAGCCCACTTCTGTGTCTGGCTGGAGATGCCATGCCCAAACCTAGCTGAAGGCTCGATCTAGGAAGGGATCTAGCCTGTTCCTTTGTGTGGTAAAGTGACTCTCACAGACTAACCCTGACCATATATTTGGATGGTGGGGACCTAGCATGAGCTCCGTTGAGTCTTCTTCAGGGGAGAGGCTGCAGGTTCACTCATCTTCTCACCGTCAGCGACATGTCCTTTCCTTCTGAGGCTTCAAAAAGGGTGTCTGCCTCCCTGCTACCTCCCCTTTACTTACTCTGTAGTGCCAACAGCTTACAAAATTTCAACTTTTGAGTTATTAAGAAAAATATGTAACATAATTCACTTTCCACCTATGTTTTTAACTGTCGAATTTCTCACATTGGAAAAAAATCACTGCATATCCTGGAAAAGTGCTTTATAATGTATATTTTAAAATGTTCATCACTTGCCTTTTGTTTTGCCCTTTCTTAATATAATTGTGAGCAATTAAATATCAGACAGTAATTGTAAAGAGTAAGACTGTTGTGGTAAACCTTCACTTGTTTTGGATTGCCTATGTAACCAAGTTTTACAATATAATGCAGAGCTATAATCTCAAATCATGTATTCGTCTATGCCCCTCACCTGAGTAATGCATGTATGTTTGCATGCTTGCAATAATAATCATTTCCTGAAAACAACAAAAATAGAGGTTGAAAGAAACCTTATTAAATGAATATTCACCATAAATTCTCAAACATATGGATGGTTAAACAATGATGTTTGCTGGGTCAGTTGGGAGTCTATGATTAATCCCTTATAAAACTGTTAAAATTTTCTGTATTCTTCATTACTTCCCTAGATGGTGCTTTCTGTGTTGCTGTTCAATAAACACAGAGCAAAATCCTTTATTGGGGACAGACACAACACACACATTAACACACACACACACACACACACACACACACACACACACACACACACACACACACACAGAGGGAGATGGTAGGCACAGATTCAGACTTATATAACAGAGACAGGAGGGAAGACAAAGATAGAACAAAGTAGAGAATTCAAATTTGAGCCTGCTCTTGGTTAAATAACACCAAGGGGAAGTGCTTTGATTTCTTTCCTTAATGCACCAAACACTGGTGACTCAGAGTTTATTATTAATGCAATCAAACCAACTGCACTGATGCATAGTCAAAGAAGATTGTGGTTGGTTAAGGTGTATACAAATGAGACATGAGGCTGTGGAAAGAACATGTAGAAAAAACTATGCTAGGAGTCTTCATTACTGTTGCATTTAATTTAGTAGCATAAACGACAGCCCCTTTCCTTTGCTCAGTGTTTTGTAGGTAAGGGATCTGGAAAGGACTCACTTGCATGGATCTAGCTTGGGGTCTCTCATGCAGCTACAGTCAAAGGCTGGGGCTGTGGTCACCTGAGGCTTGAATGGGAGGGTCAGTCTAGTCAAAGGGAAGAACCTCTTATGGAAAGTGGGTTAAGCAACACAACATTATGGTCATGTTTCCTGATTTTTTTAAAAAAAAATTCTTTGGGATTTTCATACAACTTATTTTGATCACAACATCTCCACCCCTCCAGCTCCTCCCGGATCCATTCCCACCTCTACATCTACCCCAGCTTCATACTGTCTTTTTTTTTAAAAAAGGTTTTGCTGGGTTGTAAGAGCTGTAAGGGAAAGAAAAAAGATAAGAGTTAGAAGGAAAACATTAAAAATGAGAGAAAGAAATCACCAGAAAAATAAAGAATAGAGAATGCAAAAGAAGAATAACAAAAAGGTCTAAAGGAAACCATCAAGAGAGTGCATGTGTCTTTTTCCCTTACCCTCTCAGATTAAAAGGAAAAAAAAAAAAAAGTTGCAGTACCAGACTCTGTGGATTCCCTATGAGCCCAGCATTGCTGAAGGCTGGTCCCCCAGGCAGCAGAAGTTTCCCTTCTCCCACAGGCCACCATCCAGGTTTCCCAGAACTATTTATTGAAGAACTGTCCTTTCCTCAATTTGTATACACAGTTTACAGTTCAGAACAAATTTTGTTGAAAACCATTTGGCTGTAAATGCAGTGGTTTGTATTTCTAGGGTGTCTACTCTGTACCATTGCATCTATATGTTTTTCATTAGTACCATGCTGGTTGGTTACTATTTCTTGTACTTTTGGTTGTGTTTTGGTCAGGAGAGGATGTCTTGCTATGTTTAAGTTGTTCCCAAACTCCTGGACGCAAGTGATCCTTCAGCCAGCTTCCTAAGCAGCGGGGTCTGCAGACAGGCACAGCGGGCCTGGCGTGGAGTGGGCTTTGGATAGTATGATGACACCAGCTTTGTTCTGTATCTTGTGGATATGTATCTGCTGGGGATGCATGCACTCTTTTGCAGTTCCATATACATTTAGACCCCTTTCTGTTTCTAAGGAGCCACTGACACTGGGATGGGAATCACATTAACACTACTGTTTACTTTGGGTAGCATCAACATTTCAATAATAGTCATCCTTCCAGTTTAGGAACATGCCATGCTCATTTACTTGTGCTCTCTTCAATTTCTTTCATTAATATTTTTTTATTGTGAGAGCTTTTTTTAAAAAAATTATTTATTACGTAAGTGTTTTGCCTGCATGTATGCCTGCAGGCCAGGAGGGGGCACCAGAGCTTATTACAGATGGTTGTGAGCCACCATGTAGTTGCTGGGAATTGAACTCAGGATCTCTGGAAGAGCAGGCAGCCAGTGCTCTTAACCTCTGACCCATCTCTCCAGCCCTTGTGAGAGCTTTTATCTGTTTTGTTAACTTTTATTACTAGTCTCTTTTGTTGGGTAATTAGTGTAAAAATACTTTCTTGATTTTTTTTCAGGTAATTCATTATTTTCATATAAAATACTAATTTTTTAAAAGACACGTTCTCATGATGTAGTCCTAGCTGGCCTTAAATTTATGGAGACCTACCTGCCTCTGCCTCTGCCTCTGCCTCCAGAGTAAAGGGATTAAAGGCATACGCCACTACACACAGAAATACTGATTTTTACATTGATTTAAGAAAAAATATAAAAATGTATTTAAGGATGTGATTATCTGCAAGTATGTAGGTGCTCTCTGTGTGACTATGATGTTCATGGGGGTCAGAAGAGGACATCAGATTCTCTGGAGTTAGGTTTGTAGATAGTTGTGACCATCATTTTGGTGTTGGGAATCAAACCTGTGTCCTCTGGAAGAGCAGTAAGTCCTTTTGACCATGGAATCATCTTTTTAGTCCCATATGCTGATTAACATTTTAGCTCTAATGGCCTAACTAGATATATATACAAAGGAGTTGAAATTACCACTTGAAAGAGTTATCTTCCCTTCTGTGTTTATTGAAGCAGGGTTCATAATCACTAAGGTACACATTCAACAGAAAGTGTGGTAAATTTACATAATGAAATAAAGAGTGAGCTCCAACAAGTTATGGTAACTTGGATGCATCTGGAGGACACTGTGACAACAGAAAAGAACCAAGCACAGAAAGACAACTACTGAATAATTTAATAGGCAAGACTGGGGCTACGGCAGTTACTCAGCCATACATGGGTGGGACGATCATTCCATCCTGAACACCCCAGATATAACATGGGTGTCTTGGGCAGTCCATGTTCGAGTCCCCACCCCAGAGTCCAAGTCACTGCTGTATTAGTCAAGAAATCACTCTGCTGTTTCATTTGAGGCACTTAGATCCACTACACCCAGTCACTACAACTAGAGGTGTGATCTGAAGGCATCGCCAGTGCTAAGAGTCTTCAGCGAAGTCAAGCATGGTGGTATACAACTACAGCCCAGCATTTGGGAGTTTGAGGCCAACCTTGGTTACACAGTGAGACCACCCCACACACACACCCTTCAACAACAAAGTGACAACGCCATGCTCATTCATCCCACAACTCTGCCCACAGCCTTTCTTCAAGAGTTGTGTTCAGCAGAGATGGTTGCCCAGTGTGATTGTTGAAAACCCCTTTGCTAACCTAAGGTTAGTCCTTAGACTGACTAGGATCTTCATTGGTGCAGTGTTTTTTTTTTGTTGTTTTTTTTTTTGCACCCTCTTTTTGAGCTTATTGCTTCATATGGTGGGAGATAATAAAGATGAGTGTGACAGATGTGGTTCCTTGCCTTCAAGGGAGAACCACAGAGTAACAGAAAATGTGAATTACAGAAGCAGCAACCATGAGGAAATCTAGGGGAGGGGAACATGCTTGGGGGTGTTCACTGAGGCATGTACTCAAAGGATAGGGTCTCTGGTCATCTCGAGGGTTAAGGTACTGAGCACCAGTTCTGGAACAGTGCAGGATGAGCAGCTCTCACTCTCTCATCACGTCTCTAGCCTCCTTGCTGCTGAGCACACACACTGGTGGGAGTGCTGTTTTTTCTCTGCAAGGCATCAGTGCCGCATGCTTACTGACAGTGAGCTTAGAGGTATCCAGGACCCTTTTCACTTCATTTGGCAGGTTAAAGTTTGCTCTTTGAGCACTCTGATGCCATTAGAGAGGAGCTGGAGCCATATGAATGGCAGAGGAGGGCAGGTGGAAGGAACTGCAGGCTTGAGTATCAAATGCCAGAACACATCTGCTACTTAAGTAACACTCTCTTCTGCAGGGCCCTTGGGGAATGTGCTGCTTCCTGCTGGGTCGTCATTCAGTTCTGTCACTCATTTTATGATTTATTCTTGTCAGAGGAATGAAAGACAATGTTACTCCAAATCCATAGTGTTTGCTTTATTTAAACCTGAGGTTAAAAAACATTTCCAAATGGCATAGCAGACACTGTTAAAGGAGTATATTCAGTGATACCAAAGTCTCATCCTTTTGTGTAGATGAAGTGCTGGTGTTTGATGTGCTTCTGAGTATCTCTTTGGCAGATAAGAATGAAATGGGTTTCCTGACCCAGTATCTCATAAGGCCACGCAAGGTGAGGATTAAAGAATTAAAGTGCACTCCTCCCCACAGAGGCTCAGTGTCACTGTAGTCACTAAAAGCAGGCCATCTAGATTAAACACACATCAAAAGGCTCTAAAAACACCCCCTGATCAGAGAGGTCTCTGGAAATTTCAAAAGTGCTTGAGAGGGAAAAGGAAATTTTGAATTAGCTTTCCTGTTTTGTTGGAAGAAATTAAGCAGATGAGGAAATTGTGCTAAGATTCTATCAAGTAGTGTTTGCTTTCGTAAATATGAGCAGCACTCGATGGTCTTTGTGTTGCATTCCCTGGTTCTGAGCACCAAAGATGGCTCCTCTCTGCCTCCTTTTCCAAAACCTCTGAGCCAAGAATGTTTTCTCAGTATAAAGAATTCTCACAGGTAGAACCACTGAGTCTGAGTTTAAAAACAAAACCCCATGAACATCAAACAATATCTGAAAGATTTCTTTTGGAGTCAGGAGTGGCTTGATACCTGGGGGACAACTGAAGCTGTTCAGAAACAACATCTTCTTTAATAATATATGGCTCTTCATTTCTACTTCCCAAACCATATGGAAATTTTCAGTTCTAGATTTCTGCTTGCTTGAGAATCCCTTTGCCTTCTTGGTTCAGGGCTAGCTGGAATCCAGGGTGCTTATCTCAGCAATGCTCTCCAAGTCCACTGGGACATGGAGGGTCACTCCGTGTCAGACATGCTTCCCCCTGTATGCGTGGCTGGTTTATTTCTTGGGTGAAGTCTAGTAGAGGCTTCAGTGGCACTGGAAAACAGGCAGCTGACAACACTACTATGGCTGCTATGAGGGAGCTGAGTCATTAGAGGAGGAGCTGCCCTCCAGAAAAAGAATGACCCAGGATCTCAAGGATGTCTCCTTACGATTTTTAGTGTAATTAAGTCCAACTGGGCCACCATCTTCCTCAGTGATTCCTCAATTGTCATTTGCATTTTTGAAAAAGTTACTCTAATGACTAAACCTCATTAAAATTGGGAACTACTTAAAATAATAAAGCTACACGTGAAAGGCACACTTACACAGGGCTAAATGCTCTCTAGTAGCCTAGTGCTCAGGAGCATGAACTGCAGCATGGCCAGTGAACTGATATTTAATACAGCACAAAAATAAATATACCATCAAAGACAAAGAGTTGGTAAGAGCCTACCAAAGCACTAGGCAGTCAGCACTGAAGCCTCTCACCTCAGTTCTGAGTTGGCTTCATAAGAGCCACATGGGCCTCCTGGTAAGTGACAGAGGTTCAGGATGAACTCAGATGGAAGAATTCAGGCCCCTTCCAGCAACTCAGTGAGTGGTGGCTCTTGATGTAGATGGTGACAGTGATGCCAGCAGAAGGCCATAAGCTTGGCCAGTGTCTCCAACATATTCTGGAAAAGTCAAGTAATAAAAATGAGATCCTAGCTGGTACTGGATATTGTTGGCCTAATGAACTAGGGGCTTCAGTATTCCATTTGCAAGAGGGTAGAAGGTTCAAAGGTAAGATGATTTGGTCTTCAGCAATCTCAGGCCACATACAGACCTATAGGGAGCCACATCAGTCTTCAAAGACTCAACTGCACATACTGGCTTCACATTAAAAAAAAGTCGCCAACAAAGTTAAATTGGTGACAGGAAGCTATCTAAACTATTTGTCCTAGAAAGGAAACAGTAAGCTGCCTGCAGTATCAGATATGAGCTGATGAGCAGGACGTAGGCAAATGGAGAGGGAGTGACTGGCAAACGGAGGCCAAAAGGAAGTTATGCCCTGCTCTTCTGTTAGTTGCTTCTCACATTACCAAAGACTTTTAGAAAGTTTCCAGGTATTGAAAGTGGTTCTTAACTGGCTCTACTCACTAATAAACTGCCTACGGGTGAGGCAGAAATTCTGGTGTTTATAAACAAAGATGGGTTAGGAACTGACACATGAGCTCTGAGGCCAACCTGAGGTCACCGTAGGGAACTTGGCCTGTATTTCTACTCCTGTCATCTGTATGCAGAGCTGAAGCCTACAGGAAGTGGCTGTCCTTTCCTAGACCTCTGGTTGGTTTGTGAGTGTGTGTGCGTGCATGCATGCATACATGTGTGTACACATGCGTGCGTGCGTGTGCGTGTGTGTACTTAGAGCTGCTGAGCGGCCAGGATGAACAAAGGCCCTCAAGAGACAAAGGCTCAGAAGGACAGCACAGCTCAGGCCTCCCCAAAATTGCTGAGTGGAAGAAGCAGCCCCTACTTATGGATAAACTAAGGGATAGGGGCATCTCTCTCATGATGCCCTATGGTCTTCTTCTCCTGGAATTACCCAAGGAGTGAATCTTGGCTTGAATAATAGCACAGCAGACTGTTACCAATTGTGACCTCAGGTGAGGCAAATGGTGTCCCTAGAGTATAAACATTTGGCAAGGTATCCCTTTGGGTAAGAAGACAGGTGAGTCTCATATCTGGTCCTGAGTATGGGTATATGTGTTTAATGAGATGAGTGAGGAGTAGTAGTGTTTCCTTGGATGATGATGAGCTATCAAAAGTTCAGTTACTGATGCTATGGGAAATCGCTTCCATCGTAGATCACAGGCCGGTCAACAGTCAGGTGGTAAAACACTTTTTTGGAGATAAATCTGAAGAAACAAAAATGGAAAATGAAGGAGTTACTTTTAGTGAAGACCAAGGGAGGCAGCTGCTGTTGTGGCTGCATGTCACTGCTTGGACTTGGCTGGGTGTAAAGCCAGTCTCCATAGAAACAGCTTTTGGGAACTGGGCAACTCATGGACCATTTTAGTGTTCCTTGGTTCCCTATCCCCATCTTCAGCCTGTCTAGTCTAGTAAAGTTCTCTCCCTTCAGAAGGTTCAAGTACTGTCATCATGGCTTCCTAGTGAAAAGTGGGTCTGTAAGTCTTTGTCCTCACTCTGTGCTATGACGTGCCAGTGGTCAGCATTGCATGGGGAGATGGATTAGGTGACACAGGAGGTCATTGTAGAAACCAGAATGTATGTCACACCCACTGGACATTTGTGCCATAGACAGAGATTACTCTCCAGAGCATTACACTAACCCAGGTTTTCCAGGAGCCTGCTAGAGGTTGCATTCAGCCCTTATCACACCTCTCTGGACCCACAGCCAGGCTCAGTGAGGCACTGATACTTCTTGGGGTCATTACAGAAAAACAAATGGTTAAGTAGAGCTGCAGCCAGAAGAACAAGGCTGGGCTACACAGACACTGACCCTCTTCCAACTCTGCCCCCTATTGCTGCTCACCCAGATGGGGACTCCACAGAGAACTCCCTGGAAAGGCTGAGCATACTCTAAAGTCCTACAGATTGAGGCAGAGTTCTATTACCCAGGGAAACACAGGACAAGTGGGAAGGTTCTAGCCTCTTGGGTGGTAGATAACCCTGTCCCTAGGCCTAAGGAGCTGATGAGGTAGGGTATGGTAACACCTTTGCCTAGAGTATCCTCCGAAATTACTCTGCTAAAAGCCAAATGGCTGTGATGAAAGGAGATAGTCATATCTAAGGCAGGTCTATTTCAAGAAAGAGCCCCAGTGAAGAAGCTATCTGGAAGCCAGAAGTCTTCCCTAGGGATAGATGTATCGACCTGTGCACATGACAGATGCTGTCTGCACACCTGTTCTGTCCTGTTCCTTTTCTAGCTACCTGCTCACCATTATTTTTTTATATTCTCATGCCGATTACTCCTGCGATCAGACCCCCTTGAGCCCTCAGCTGACCTTCAGTACTGCCTGAAGTAACTGGGGCGCTCAAGAGGGCAAGGCTGCTCCTGAGACATACAACATGATTGTTGTGGAATATTAGTTTAAAATGTGTTACATTCACTTATGCTGTGGAATATTTAGCTATGCAAAGATGTATTGCATTCTCTTATGTTGCATTTGTTTAACTCTGTAAAGCAGTGTTACTTTGCCTGCCTAAAACACTTGATTGGTCCAGTAAACAGCTGAATGGCCAATAACTAGGCAGGAGAGAGAAATAGGTGGAGCTGGCATGCAGAGAGAATAAATAGAAGAAGAGAAGAGGGGGGAGTGAGAAAAGAAGGAGAGGAAGATGCCAGGGGCTACACAGCCACCCAGCTATACAGCCAAACAAAGAGTAAGAAGGAAAGAAAGTTATATAGAATAAAAAAAGGTAAAAAGTCCAGATGCAAAAAAAAAAACATAGTAAAAGATAAATGGGATTAATTTAAATTAAAAAAGGTATCTAGAAACAAGCCAAGCTATGGCTGGGCATTCATAAGTAAAAATAAGTCTCTTGGTATTTATTTGGGAGCTGGGTGGCAGGCCCCCAAAGAATAAAAGAACAAAACAACAACAACAAACCCAACTACACATAACCTAGAGGTTTTGTCCTTTTTTGTCTCATTTCTTTCTTTTTCACTCACACACTCTTGGCCTTTCCTCTGGATTTCTCAAGGTCCTTTCATGGCCTGGCAGTGGGAATCAACCTGAGAGAGGTGAGCACAACTGGGGTGAGTCTAGCCTGGAGAAGGGTGCCTGGTTCCAGTCTGGCTCCCCAATTAGTCAAATGACCCGGAGTGTCACTATTCTACCCTTAGCCCTATAGAAAAGGAGGAAGCTGCATGGCAGAGTTCAGTGGTTACTATATGGTAAGACCCTATAAGTAAGTGTTGGCCTACTGCTGCAGTTTGAATGAGAAAGGACCCCATAAGCTCACACATTTGAACACATACTTGGTCCCAGTTTGGTGGTGATGTTTAGGGAGGTTGCAGAACTCCAGGAGGTGAAGCTTTGCTGAAAGAAGTCTGTCACTGGGGGTGAGCTTTGGGAATTTATAGCCTTAACCTATACTTCTAGTTTGCTCTCTGTTCCCTGCCTGTGAATAAAGATGTGATTTGTCAACTTCCTGCCCTGGCTGCCTGCTGCCATTATGAACTCTTCCTCTGAAACTAAAAGTCCAATTAAACTCCTTCTTCCTTTAGTTGCCTTTAATCATGGTATTTTATCCCAGCAACAGGAAAGTAACTGACAGACACACTTTATAAAATCTACCATGAATGATGAAAACAGCAAAGAAGTCTAAATAATAGAATTGCTAACAAAAATTTGACAACCAAGTCCTGATTCTGAGTGTCTGCCTCAGTGCTAGAGAATAGGAGCAATGATGATGCATGGACACATATGGACCCATGCAATGCCATGATTAACTAAGACTAAGGTACCTACCTGGAAAAGGTGTTGTCAAATATAAGCAAGTAGATGCCAGGGGTTCGAACCTTTAGCTGGCCCCGGATACTCTCCTTGTGGGAATTGCATCGGGTGGTGGGAATGAGGACCTGTGGAAGAACAAAAAGAAGGTATCACAGAAGCTGAAGGCCTGTGAGTCCTCTAGGTAAGCTTAATGGGGTCATAGCTATATAGGGCTGAGACTAAAACTTAGCCCCAGCAGGGTTGGGGTGTCACCCATCCCACTCAGTGTGGGGAGATGGTGGGTATGTATTTCTTCCAGAATCATGAACCAGTCCCCAGCATCCCTGACCACACTAGTGCCAAGCTGTTCCATCACTTGGGGGAACTTCCATGCTTTTAGGAGGACATTACAAATGTCCATTTAACCAGTTGCCTCATGCAGGTCCCTAGTCCTATCCTTAGGACACCGAGTCTTCTTTCCAGATGATGACATTCAGGCTCTGTGAAGCTCCTGGGCTCATCTTCTTCAGGAAAGACAGCCCTGGATCCACCCATGGCCTCTCACAGGGCATCACCACAGGTCCTTCTTTTGGATGGGTCCTGGATGGTCCATGTGGTTTTTCTAAGTCAGGTTCTTAGCTTCCTGTTTATTCTCTCAGAATTACAAATTTATCTCCTAAGGGCAAATCTGGGCATACAGGGTATGAACCAGGGCTAGTCCTTGGATGGTCAACCTCATCTTCATCAGGGGCAAGGTCTTCTACCTAATTATCAGCTAAAGCATAGGCCTAAACTTAAAACTGAAGTTACATGTGCTAGCAAAATGGCTCAGTAGGTAGAAGAGCTTGTCTTGCATGTCTGACAATTTGGAAACCATGTAAAAAGGTCAAAGGAGGGGACTGACTTTATATAGGTATCCTCTGGTCTCCATGTACATGCCATTAATGCACCCACCCCCCCAATAATAAATAAAATGAAACAAAACAAAACTGAAGATGTCACAGGAAGAGATAGATGACCAGTATTCTAATTGTTTCTTTCCTTCTCTCTTCCATCTTAGAGGGGCATGTCTCCCCCTGTGCCTTATACTGTCCACTTAGCAAAGCCTACAAATAAAGGGTTATATAGACCAGCAGCTCTATAGACCACTTTGAACTCCTAATATAGCAAATGACATCATCAGAAGTGACTGGGCTTTTGTGTGTGTGTGTGTGTGTGTGTGTGTGTGTGTTTGAGACAGGGTTTCTCTGTGTAGTTTTGGACCCTGTCCTGGCACTCACTCTGTAGACCAGGCTGGCCTTGAACTCACATAGATCTGCCTGCCTCTGTCTCCCAAGTGCTGGGATTAAAGTCATGTGCCACCACCACCCGGCTAGAAGTGACTGTTTTTATCTACCCCTCTTACCCAGCAATGACAAGGTCTCACTCAGTGTGGCCTTCACTGTAGGCATAGGAGTCCCTTTGCAGTTGTACCTATAATGCCTACCTACCCATATTGTGATTTCTAGCGGTATTCATAGGTGTTTATTTTCTCAGGTCTCTCTCTCTGTTTGTATTTAGAATGCTTCAAGGACAGGCTTGGGTATCATCCTATATCTTTTTGTCCCCAGTAGACTCTATAGAATGTGGGATACAGCAAGAGCTCAACTATTAGTTGTCTTAGGATCCAGCAAGGATCCTATGTGTTGTTATGAGACATGTATGTAACAATCTGTTGGCTGGTCAAGTATATGTGAGAAGTTCCCTGAATAGGTACTAAAGATTTGGACCTAGAAACAGGCTGTCTAGGTTCATGACTTTTCAGGGGACCACAGGCAGAGAAAATAGCATCCTTTATAGCCGACTGGTGACCTTGGTCTGGAAGGGCAGAGGGACAGCTAAATATCTCAGACACGGGTTTTTTCTGTCTCTCCTCCCACCCCCCTGCCCCATGTTCACTGTGGGAAAAGACAGGGGTGGTCATTAAATCCAGGAAGGACACCCTGTAAGTCTCAGACAAGGCTGGCTGAACCAGGTCCCTAAGCTCCATCTGTCCTGAGGATTGGTGGGTAGATTACAGAGCAAGGGAGAAACCCATAGCTCAGAGATGCTTACAGAGCTAAGAGCCTAGTACCTGAGGCTTTGCAGGAGGACTCTGACAGTAAAGGATTTCAACTGCTGATACTTCGTCTGGCCTACTGGTGCTAAACATAGAGAAATGAAAGTTGCTGAAAATAAGCACCAAACAGCCTCTTGAATACCCATGATTGATTTATATCCAGGTACAGCAAAAAAGCCTCTGCCAGCTGACTACCTAGGACATTAACTGCCTAAAAGCCACTTTTTGTTCCAACCTAATGTGTCTGACAGGTTTTTAACCATTCCTTTCTCTCAGAATTCGAATACAATTCACATATCTACACGTCATCATTCCCCTCTGCCTTACGAACATGGGAATTCAGATGTTGGGCATGGGAAGCCTCTTTTCTCACCCTACAGTGAATTCGCACTCTACGAGCTTTAGTCAGCCCTTGTATTCTACCCATCCTTCTATGGCTCTAAACTACTCAATTTGGGCTTCTCAGTGGAGTTGCTGAGGGTTGTCTGCATTGTATTCCGGATATCCTGATTCAGTGGCCTGGGCTTTGGCCTAAGGATTTGGGTTTAAAGTCTCTTCCTGTGTTTCTAGTGTACAGCTGCATGGTAGAGAACTGCAGTTCTGCACTGCCAACATTTTTCATCTAGAATAGCTTGGATAGTATAAAGCTCAACTGCCCAAGTCATACCCGGGGCCATCTTTGCTGTTGTCTTTTAGGTGACATATGAACATTCAAATGGAATAACTGGAGATGGAGCCCATACCTCCCAAGGTATCCCATTCTGCTCTGCAGAGCTCTGTGAGAATCTCATCTCTTGCATGTCTCTGAGATTTACCTACAACTCTGTCCCAAAGCCAAATGGAACATGTGAGGCACAGAAGTAACCTTTAGCCATGTGAAGACAGTTCTCCTGAACTTGACTTCTGGGTCTTGTTTCCCCAAGGTAATCAAGTCTTAGGTGCTTTGCCTGCTCTGGGGAAGCTCTGCTTAGGCACCTGGAGTGTGTTAAGAACCCTGGTAGGGAGCCTGACCTACCTTGCACTGGTCGAGAGGTGTGTCTTCTGTCTCTTGGAAGACCACACTGAAGGAGATGCTCTTGGGGTCAGAGGAGAAGACCCAACTGATAGTGAGGCCAGGCTCGGCTACGGTGATGGGGATCATGCTGTAGGTACTGGACCTCACAAACAGCTCCCTGTTACCCTCCCCAAAGCTGGTGATCTCCTCCACTGTGAGGGGCAATTTGATCCTAAAATAAAAATGCAAAGAGAAACCTGGTTCAGTAGATTGTCTGAAGTTTTGAGGTAACTGGAGATTTGAGATTGTTGGTAGGTTAAGCATGGGCACCCCAGAATAACTTATTTATGAGATGCTCAGCTCAGACAAAAGCTTTGGTTTGAGTGCTTACCACATACTTGTTGACCGTGAGTCACAGCTGTGAAAGATACAGGAAGTCCTTGCCCACATGGAGTTGAAAGCCCAGGGAAACTATGGGGACAGCCTGATTTGCTCTGAGTCTCTTATGGGTAGGATTTGATTGGGATGATTTAGTCCTATCACACCTGTGAGACTGGTCCATAGTTCAGCCACTGTCTTTTTCCCTTTATGTTCTGCTTTCTCCTTTCACCCAATTAGACACATCTCCCACAGTCTCTCTGAAGATGTGAGAGGGGGTGGAGGGGTTGAAAAGTCAAACCTGAGCAAACCAGGGTCAGATTTCACAGTTGTCTTGAGTTTTGTTTTCCAAATCTGTACAATGGGAACAACCATGTTTTCCTCACATGGCCATTGTGATAACACTGAAGACTGTAGAGCTGAGGGGAGGCCTCTGACCTCTTCCTATAAGCAAGCATCCTTGGATCCACTTTGCAGGGGGACAGTGCTGTGACAGTCTGAGGCTGAGCCACAAGTACTTCATGAGATGACATCAGAGGATGAACTTGACTGGGTGGGAATCCTTGCTGCCACTAATCCCAGGTGCTGACCAGATGAGTAGATTTCCTTTTTTCTCAGTCACTCATAGGCAGCAAGTTTAACCCAGGATTATGGCAACAAGGCATCCAAATGGAACTGAATACCTTGGCTCAGTTCTTCAACCATGAAAAAAGGCCTCCCCTCAGCTCCAAAATCTTCAGGGTTACTTCTCCACAAACAAGTGTACCACAAGCAGGTGGGGCTGAGATGTACCTCAGTGGTAAAGAACCTGTCTATTATGCACGAAACTCTGAGTTCAATTCTAAGCACTGCCTAAAAAAAACCTAGCAAAATGAAACAAGCCCTACAAACTGGCCAAACACAAGTAAGAACAAAGAGAAGAGTTTAATGAACTTCTATCAGACTCCACCAAGTTCTGAGATCAGCAACACCTGTAAAATCAACAACTAGAGGACTAGGAACCAGCAGACAGCCAGGACCAACAGCTAACAAAGCTAGTCGGAGATGAACAGGAAACTTCTAAATGTGATTAGTCCCCTGTCTGAGCAGCACTTGAAGAGCACACAATTATCTCCTCAGTTGGGTGAGGAAAATATGCAGAGTATGGGATTCTTCAATTGGCTTGGCCTCTGATAAGCTCAGAGAATTAGCCCATGTCAATAGAAATCACCTCAGTCTTTGTCGTAGTTCTCTGCTTACAGGTCCTGTCCCAGAAAACAGTCCAATTTTTTTTTCTTTCTTAGAAACTATTCCTACTTTCTTTAAATTTTCTCACTTTTTGCTAACTTTTTTTCAATAAAGCCCGCTTTTGCTTTACTTACTCCTGTATGTGCCTGTGTCTTTAATCATTACCCATTTGGCTGCATGTCTGTCCTTTGGTTATGACTGACTGGCATCTGGGCCTTTGAATCACACACATCTAGACCCAGAAAGGCCATGTTGCCCTTAAAGATCTGCATCATTCCACTAGTGGCAAAATAGAGCACCAGGTGGCGCCAGCTCCTATTCTATGGTAGGACCAGTGTCCCTCCTCCGTACTCCCTTCTCTTGAGACCCCCCCTCCACTGGCACAAGGGGTCCACTTACATCAGCTCTCCTGACTTCAGCAAGCATATTTCAGCATCCTGCCCCATTGGCATGTCTTCAGTGTCTTCAGGAGTTAGTGAGTTTGATGTGGTGTCCCTGAAACATCACGAAGGAGAAGGCCATTAGCTATTAGCACACAAAGTCATATAGCCTGAGGTCTATAATGGAGTCATGTAAGGACTTCAGTGGAGACAGCAGGGGGAAGACAACAGGGCTGCAAGAGATTGCCTGCAAGGAGGTGAGTATAAACACTAAAGAGTCACTCCCCCCTCCCGCATCAGCAAGCCCTTCTCTATGCATAGGGGAGGCAGGCATGATACCAGCACCATTTCTTCCTTCCTTCTTAGTACTGGCCCCGGGGCACAAGAACTAGAGCCCTTGCAAAGTCGGTTCTAGAATCAGATACCTGGCTGCAGTGCAGTCGGTGTAATAGGTCTAGGCAGGGATGGGGCACAGCCATAGACAAAGAGGGCAGAGTGAATACCTATCCCTTCTTTCCTTCCTAATGCACCATCAGGAGTACAGAAGGAGCTGCCTTGGCACTGTGGCTGTTCCAGCTTCCAAAGTCTGCTCTGTGGACCACCAATACACGGGGAGCAAGTGTCACATAGAATAATCTCTCTCTTAGAAAGTCAGTGATTTAGGCAGTTGTCTAGCTGTTTCTTCTACATTAAAACATTCTCTTTTGGATGGGGGCGAGAGCTCTTGGGACTCAGTAAGCTAAAGACAAAAGTGCATACAAATTATAGAACTCAGTTTGCCTGGCATGGTGGCACATGTCTTTAGCACTTGGGAGGCCAAGGCAAGTGAACCTCTATGAGTTTCAGGCCAGCCTAGTCCACAAAGTATTCTAATACATCTACATAGATAGACCCTATCTCAAAAGAAAAAAGGAAGGAGGGAGGGACGGAGGGAGGGAGGAAGGTACAAGATTCACAAGTCCCATCCCCCTACTCCTGCACCCTCAGTTTTAAAAGCAGCAAATAATCGCTGGAGAAGACTTTTTTTATGGAGCCATCTAAAAGCTGCACAGAAAACTCCAGAAATGCAGCTATTATGAATTGTCACCTATTCTAGGGTGTGCTTCTCAGTGAGGCAGTTCCCCTTACACCTGTTAGGAACAGCATCAAATTCACTGATTCATCAAGCTAGATTTGGATGGACGTTTCTTTGGTTGTTAGTGCCCTATCCAGTATGTTCTTGTATTTATGTGAGCATGGAACATTGTGAACACCTGTAAAATACTGACTCTCAAAATACATTGGCAGATAAAAGTTCCTGGATGGGGACTCGAGCCCCAGCTGTTTCTCCAAGGCAGGATTTGTGCCAGAATCAGATACCGTGACTGCAGCTCAGTGTGTTTCCAACCAGGACTCTATGCCCAGCCTGGCTAGGGGCCTCATAATCCAACCAACTTCAGCTGACAATTATGCCTAAGAAGACACACAGGTCCAAGAGAGAAAACAGTCTGCTCCCACGTGAAGGCCTTAGTTAGAAAGGTCTCCTCCCCAGATGTTGGAACTAGTCTCAAGAGTTCTGGAGAACTCTCTTGAAATGCCCCATGGGTATGGTCAGTATGTCTTAAATTTTCCTCTTACCAAAGGTGCCTGTCTGCCTGGACTCCAGGCACATTCATTCCAGTTTCACATTGCTTCTAAAGCCTTGCAGCATTTTTTGGGAACTTTGATCTCTCCTAGGTAGTCATGTAAATATGCATTAAGGGATAAAGCAGATTTGAGAATGGCAGGAAACACAAGGAGGACCACTAGAGGGCACCCTTTCTCCTTCGATAGCCATGTCCTTTCTTTCCCATTGAAGCAGTTTTCTCAGAAGAAAAGGCCATAAAATCAGGGTTCTCAAGTGATCTTTCTCCATTCCTTGCTGCAGCAGCAGGGCCTACCATTAGCTTCTGTGGCTTCACAGAGTGACCAGTCCATTGATAAGCTTTCTCTCTAAGGCAGACAGATGTTCTTAATGTTCTTAATGTTGCGGCCCTTTAATACAGTTCCTCCTGTTGTAACCCCCAACCATAAGATTATTTCATTGCTACTTCAAAACTGTAATTTTGCTATGTAATTTGTTATGAATTGCAATGTGAGTATGTGGTATTTAGGATAACTGATATGTGACCCCCAAAGGGGTTGCAACTCAAGGTTGAGAACAATGCTCTAAGGTGATGATCTGTGTTCCTAGGAATCTCATTGCACACACAGTCTATGCTGAACAAATGTCTGCATTATAAACCTTAGTGTAAGGGACTTTCCAATCTCAAATGCCATCAAAGGTAGATGTAATCAACACTCCAGTTTACTAAAGAATAAAGAATGGCTCAATGATTAGGAGTACTTGCTATTCCTCCTGAGGACCCAACGTCAGTTTCCAGCACCCATGTTAGGTGGCTTACAATTGCCTCCAACTCCAGCTCCATCACCCTGCCTTCTTTTGACCTCTTTACGAACAAACTCTCACAAGTACATACACACAGAGATATACTGAAATAATAAATAAATCTTTGAATCTGGAGAGATGGTTCAGCCATTAAGAGCACTTGCTGCTCTTCCAGAGGATCCAGGTTTGGATCCCAGCACCCACATGGTGGTTTACAACTATATGAAACTTCAGTTCCAGGGGATCTGGCACTCTTCTGGCCTCCACAGGCACTGTATGCACACGGTACACATACATACATGCAGGAAAAATACCTACACATGTAAAATAAAAATATTAAGAAGAAAAAAGGAATAAAAGGGTGCAGAAACAAGGCAGAGACTAAGAAGGGCCCTACTCCCAAAGTGATCAGAAGCCATACCTCTCTGGGCAAGGAGTCACCTGGGTACTTCCAGTTAGGCCTCTAGCATTTGTCACACATCTAAATATTGTAACTTGACTTTCACTTTATTACTAGACAAAAATTCTCTAGGCTGCCAAGAACAGAAGCTCCACCCGAGGAATGCCTAGCAGCCTGTGATGTCTTGCTTATGGCCTTCCTTGGAGGTTTCTCTCCATTTTGTCCCTTACTTTACTGAATCCCAGGCTCCAAAAGGGGAGTGGGAGTCTTCAGTTCAGACTGTTCTGTCCAAACTCACATTAATCAAAATCAAATAAACTAGGACTTCAGATCCAAATTTGCACTAGCTATATACTTCAAGGGTTCAGTCACCACACAGCCTGGTGTTACAGTGTGGCAAAAGGACACATCCATCACAGTAACTGATTCCCTTTCTATGTTAACAACCAAGCTAACAACAGCACTTCTAAGACCTAGGCTTCTGAAGATTTGGTTCTGATGGTCTGATCACAACACACAAACCTACAGGCCCACCCTTGTGATCAGCAATAGGTGTCAATAAACAAGGCAATCCCTGCCTACTTGCAAATGGCTGGCTATTCCTTCAGGGGTATTGAGCCATGAATTTGTCCTCAGCTCCGCCACTTCTAAGTGCCCTGTGCTAACCTCTCCTCCCGAAAACAGCAGGAAATGTAAAAAACTTTGGGTCCTGGGAGTGATGTCCTAATAGTTCTGACCTGAGAATGCCAGGTTTCTAGAAAAGGTGATAGGTTAGCACAACCTGGCTTCCAAGATAAGACTGCAGCAAAAGCGGCTAACACTTCCGTTCCATTCTTTTCTCAATTCCATTTTAGATATTCCAGTATTCCAGAGGAAATGCAAGGCACAGACAATTAAATAGTCACTCTTGAGAAGTTTAGATCTTTGATTCAAAGGAACTTAAGTACTTTGGGACAATTAGACAACAGATGCAAATAAAAGTTTTTTTTGTTGTTGTTGTTTTTTTTTTTTTTTTTG
Organism: Cricetulus griseus; assembly: GCF_003668045.3. Taxonomy (NCBI): domain Eukaryota; kingdom Metazoa; phylum Chordata; class Mammalia; order Rodentia; family Cricetidae; genus Cricetulus; species Cricetulus griseus. The sequence goes on from NC_048597.1 coordinate 230,716,857, forward strand.
GTAAAGTAGTCCCAACTGGACTAGTTCCTTGAATTTAGTTGTAAATCCTATTTTATACAGAACTTTTCCTTGCAGTGTAGCTATGACAAAAGTATCATACATTCTCAAATATACACATCCAATCTCTCTACACTCACCCATGCATGTTCCTATAGATGTTCAACACAAACAATCACAAAGGGTTGAGACAGGACTCTGTTCTCACTGGAGAAGACAAATTTCTGCAAGGAATACAGCAAAGCTTGATAAAGCTCAGGCCATTCTAGTGCTATCCTGTAAGTGTGAATCTGGGTCTTCTGTAGGAACAAGAAGTGCTCTTTAACTGCTGAGGCATCTCTCCAGCCCCCAGAGGGTTCTTTAGGAGGAGAGGTGCTTCAGCTCTTTGGTGCTTCAGCTCTTTCTCAGTATTTGGTGCAACCTATGCACTATTCATCTGTGGTTCATTGTTCACTGCATCCATGAGGAAGTAATCAAAACCCAACAGCTGTACATGGAAGCCTCTACATACCTGTTTTATGTCAATATTGAATATTAGTTTCTAGATTCTGGTCCTACTCCCAGTTCCTGACTTCCAGGGTAATTTCCCAGAGAAGTTAGCAATGTTAGCTCATGGGACGTAATAAACAGACTGTATTAGGGTCATGTCTAGCACACGGGGAAGGCTCAGGAGGGCAACCCCAGACAGTTCTAGCCAAGACAAGCCTGGTGGGTGGGCATTGCCTGACAGGGACCTCTGGGGCCAAGTGCAGGGCTACACCAGGCCCTCAAGCACAGCTAGACACTTATATACAATCTGGTACACTGGTCTGGGAATGACCAGAAACCTGAGTTTATAGCTCAGAATTCACCAGTTATTTTGGCTCTGGCTTCTATATTCTCATCTATAAATGGAGCCCTCAGGACTGCTGGGAGCCATCTGTGGTACATACTGGACATTCACAGAGTCTAATCCATGGCATGGGCTTTGTGTTGGATTAGACCCAAAATGTTCCAAAGAAATGCGTGACAAAGTCCACCATCTTCAGTGGACAAAAGTCAAATCTTCTTACTGTTCCCCTTTAGTTCACAAATGGAAACCTATCAGGTTTTAACAGCAGATTATGTGCCAAGGCAAGAGAAAGGGAGTGTGAAGCACAAAACCATGCTTCATCTTTGACTCTCAAATTAAGTGGGCGGGCTTGTCAAGATCGTTACGTGGATGTGCTGCCTTAGCTGAAGTCTCTTAGAATTTGACGGAAACACAGATCACACATCACAGAGCAGCAGAGGCACAGATCACACATCACAGAGCAGCAGAGGCACAGATCACACACATCACAGAGCAGCAGAGGCAGACCGGGAGTGAGCTTACTTCACCCTGGAACAAAGCTACTGGGGCTTCCTTATTGGTGAGTCATTTGCTTTTGTAGGTTCTCTCAGATTCCTGCCTGTATACACGGTGCAAGCTACTGAATTCAGATACACACGGCTCTCATCTGCCAGTGTCATGGTTGTTGTAAGGGTTAGAGAAATATGAAAACAACTTTATTGGTTCTGGCATACAGCAAGTGCTTATAAAAGGATGAGAAATGTAGTAATGGAGTAACCAGATCCACCCAGGGACATAAAACAGTCTAGTTGCTGGTCTTTATTTTTATCAATAATTTTTCTGTTTTCTGTTCTTTTGCACCTTATACAACAAGCTGTAATTCTCAATTACCATTCATGTTTTTTTTTGTAGTATAAAAGCATTTCAAAACTGCATATTTTGTAGACTACAGAAAAATAAAAAGGAGATAAATTAAGTAATTTGTAATTCTGCCAGCCAAAGGCCAATGCTTATGGAGTTTGGTCCTTTAAGACTGTAGTCAAGGGGAGAAGAGAAGGGAGGGAAAAAAAAAAAGACTGTCGTCAAAATTATGTTATCAAAGGTTCTTTAAACAAGAGTCTATAGGCTGGGCGTTGGTGGCACACGACTTTAATGCCAGCATTCGGGAGGCAGAGAAGTGAATCTCTGTGAGTTCGAGGCCAGCCTGGTCTACAGATCGAGATCCAGGACAACCTCCAAAGCAACACAGAGAAAACCTGTCTTGAAAAAAAAAACAAAACAAAAAAAAAAACAAAAACAAAAAAGTCTATAGAATTATAGTTTCATGGACATTATTGCTCAGTCAAAGGCTACAGCTTTAATGAGATTCTTCTCAAAGAGGTTTGTGATCACAAAAGGTTAAGAAGCCAATTGTGGCAGCGATTCCAGAACCTGGAGGTGGAAGCAGGAAGACTAGGGGTGCCATCTATTTGTTGTAACCATAATAGCTCATGCTTTTTTTTTTTTTGCATGTTTTTCTCATATTTATTCTGTTTTCAGTAATTTAAGTATAACAAAACTTCCAAAATAATTAAAAGTACTTCTTAAATATTTGAGTTACATTCTATGCTTCAGATACAATTATGGTTTATTATCAGCCTTTCACATTATGTCCAAAGTTTTATTACTTTTTCATTTGCGTAAGTCAAAATTTTGATTGTAAAGAAATGTTCTTAACTTTTTGTATAAGAGGCTGTGATTTGTACCTGTGCATGCATATTTGTATATTTGTGGGTATAAATGCATATGTAAACAAGTGTCTTTCCTCAGGCACAGTTTACCTTTTTTTGCTGGGACCTCACTGGCCTGAACTCACCTTATAGGCTAGTACGATTGTCTGGCCAGTGAGTCCCAAGAACATTTCTCTGCCTCTCAGTGCTGGGGTTACAAGTGTACACCAGCATGCCCACTTTTTTTTTTTTTTTTTTTTAAATGTGAGTTTTTAGGGAATTAACTCAGGTACTCATGGTTGCAAAGGAAGCACTTTACTGACAGCCATCTCCCCAGTCCAATGATTTTCAATACTGCATTTGTACAGTGTAGCTCCTATCTGCCAACATAACATTGAATACGAGTGTGTACATTTTCTGAAGAGTCATGCTAGGGTTGTATCCAGAAAAAAATAGGACAACAAAAAGGCAAATACACGTAAGTCAGGTAACAGAGAACTGGATGACACTATTGGGAAAGCAAAGCTGTTTGTTTTATATTTTAAATGATGAAAAATAAATCATCCCTATGTAAGTCAATAACATACACACCAATATCTGACCTTATTTTAGCACCTCAGAAAGCTGTGGAGTAGGATGCCTAACTCCCGCCTATCAAGACTGGATATCTAGCCTTGAGGTCTAAGCATGGGACTGAGTAGTCTTACTGTAAAGGCAGTAAGTCCTTCCTTGGTGGTGAGAAAAGGGATTATGGCTCTAGGGAAGGAAGAGGTTGCAGAACCATCAGAGTGGACACTGTTTCCTCCTAGGACTCAACTTCAGTGCAAGAAATGACCATGTTGATTAAAAGTGGAGGGTGTCTTCAACTTTCATATACCCTCACCTGACTAGGGAATATTTTGTTTTGGTAAATCTTACAGAGGTTCTACCCAAACACTTGCTCATCTTAAGACATCTTATAGAACCTACACCAGTGGGATATATTAGCCTGGCCCCTACAGTCAGGCCACAGGTTACATTATGCTGCTTGTGGTCCTTGGTAAAATGAGAGGATGAGCAGGGTCAGGAACATGACAGCCATGGAAGATGAAGTCCTGGGCAAGAAAGGCAGGCATGTGGTGTTTGCTACACACCTACTCAGCAACCACTACATGCACCATTCTAATTCTCCAGGATCTGAGGCTCCAGCATAGATCCCATAAACCAACAGAGATGATAAATGGAAAAGTTTGGTTTGGAAGTCAGGACAACACCTGAATTCCCTGATCAGTCAAAGTTCTGGGCACCTAAGGGTTTTCTTTCCCTTGTCTCCCCATCAATTACCCTTCACACTCTACAGCTGAAGAAGAGTAAACAGGAAGAACTTGCCAGTCAGACACAGTTCTTGCCATCCCCCAAGCTCCTATAGATACTAGTAAGGACACCTCCTAGAAGGGGCATTTGATTTGGTTTTCATGATTTTTAACACCAAGTAGGGCTATCTTAGGTTTCTGTTGCTGTGATAAAACATCATGACCAAAAGCAACTTGAGGGGAAAAGGGTTTATTTCATCTCACATATCCTGATCACAGTTCATCGGGGAAGGGATTGAGAGCAGGAATCCAGAGGCAGAAACTGAAGCACAGGCCATGAAAGAGTGCTGCTTACTGGCTTGTCCTTCCTGCCTTGCCTGTCCTGTTTTCTTATAGCCCACAGGACCACCAACCTAGGAGTGTCCCCATCCATAATGGGCTGGCCCTCACATATCAATCACTGATTAAGGAAATACACTACAGACCTGCCTACAGGCCAATCTTATGGAGACATTTTCTCAAGTGAGTCCTTCTCAAATGACTCTAGCTTGTGTCAAGTTGACATAAAACTGACCAGTACAGGGCAGAGAGTGGCAGGCACCTGCTATGAGACCCCAGCAGATGGAGGAAGGCCTCCCTGACAGACAGCGGCCTGTGTTTCCAAATAGTTGTGGGGAGAGAGCTCAGCAGCTACAAGTACTAGACAGTCTCCAGAAGATCTGGGCTTGAATCCCAGCACCACATAGCTGCTCACAACCATCTGTAACTCCAGCCCCAGGCAATCTAATGTCTTCTTCTGGCCTTGGTGAGCACTGCACACACAGAGAGGTCACAGGCACACATGCAAGCAAAACATCTATACACATAAAATACATAAACACACAAAATACAAAACAAGACAAAAAACTAAAGGGTTACATCGTCCACTTGATTACATGGTATCTTTTTCTTTTTAAACAATTGAGTGTACTGTTTTATGGGATATACATGGGAGGAGTGTGAGATTTTTTAGTGTTAATGAAGAGTCCCTCATGCTGGGTGAGCAGTTCCCCTGGGAAATGGCCACCTTCAGCACACTGCTATTACTGAGCATGGTAACAAGTGGGGTTAGAGATAACTTTTTCCCTAAATTCAGTTAATAAGGACAGTGGGAAGAAAGAATGTCACTCAGACAGAACCAAATATTAACTCTTGGGTTTTGACACACAGATGTTTGCCACATCAGACGCCATGAAGGATGAGGACTACGAGGCAGATCCCTGGCTCTTCAACATTTCCACTGATAACAGTCAGGAGCACGAACACTTTGTAAAGTTCAAGGAGGTCTTTCTTCCCTGCATGTACCTGGTGGTGTTTATTTTTGGACTGGTAGGAAACTCCCTGGTTCTAATTATATACATTTTCTACCAGAAGCTGAGGAGCCTGACAGATGTGTTCCTGATGAACTTGCCTCTGGCTGACCTGGTATTTGTCTGTACTCTGCCCTTTTGGGCCTACGCAGGCACCTATGAGTGGGTCTTTGGCACTGTCATGTGCAAAACTCTTCAAGGCATGTATACAGTGAACTTCTATGTGTCCATGCTCACTCTCACCTGCATCACAGTGGATCGTTTCATTGTAGTGGTCCAGGCTACCAAAGTCTTTAATCAGCAGGCTAAGTGGAAGATCTGGGGCCAGATCACTTGCTTGCTCATTTGGGTGGTCTCCCTGTTGGTCTCTTTGCCACAGATCATCTATGGTAATGTTGAACATTTGGACAAGCTTATCTGTCAGTACCACAATGAGGCAATTTCCACTGTGGTTCTTGCCACACAGATGTCTCTGGGGTTCTTCTTGCCATTGTTCACTATGATTATGTGCTACTCAAGCATTATCAAGACCTTGCTTCATGCTCGAGGCTTCCAGAAGCACAAATCTCTAAAGATCATCTTCGTTGTTGTGGCTGTGTTCCTGCTGACACAGACACCCTTCAATCTTGCCATGTTAATCAGGAGCACAAGCTGGGAGCACTATGCCATGACCAGCTTCCAGTATGCCATCCTAGTGACAGAGGCTATAGCATACTTTCGGGCCTGCCTAAACCCTGTACTTTATGCCTTTGTTGGCTTAAAGTTCCGGAAGAACCTCTGGAAACTTGCGAAGGACATTGGCTGCCTTCCTTACTTGGGGGTTTCAAGTCAGGGGAAGTCTTCTGAGGACAGTTCCAAGACTTGTTCTGCCTCCCACAATGTAGAGACCACCAGTATGTTCCAATTGTAGTAGGCCTGGCCAGACTTGGAGAAACTAGCATCAGAATTCTTAGGAGCATGGCTATGTCCTTTGGATGCAACAAGAAAGGCTTTGCTTATAGCATGTGGACTCCTGTGGAGAAGTCACCGAAAACTGTGGCTGTATACAAAGCTTCTCAGAAATATACACATACCCTGTTCTTAATATCTAAGCCTCAGTGCTCAAATGAGACTGTTTTGAGATTTTTAAGCACCTTTTCTCTTCCATCCTCAAGAATGTTAACTCTAGAGATTTCAGGTTTGGGCTAAAAGTTGAAGAAGAGCTGCATCAACAAAGCTGTTGATGACAGGTAACATGCTGGTTCCTGAGTTCAGAAGATTCTTTTATAGGCAAGCAGTGGAGAGCTGAGAAACCCCCACACAAGTGCTGGTCTATGTGGCTCAGACCTGTCACCAGGCTCCTAATAGGATGACACCAAGCTCTGATTCTTCCAGAGGTCTGACTTTTGTATTGGTGGATGCTTATATTTTCTCAGATTACTCCTTGAAAGTGCAGCGTAAGAAACTGACACTAGGCCAGAGTAAATAGCTGAATTTCAGTGGTCCACACAATGATAAAGAAATGAGTAAAAAGGAGGTTAAGACTATAACAACTCTAAGCAGCATTATTAGAGGGACTCTGGTGGCTTTGCTCATCTTAAAAACAAACAAGCAAACAAAAAAACCAAAATGGGACTTTCCAATGCCTGTCACACAATGTATCAAATATTATGAGTTTCTTGGTTAAGAAATAAAACCTTTTAAAAGTTTTCAAACTGCTTTCATCTTTAGGTACATTCTACTTTAATTTGGTAAACCCGGAACACGAAACAAAATAAACCCTCACAAACAGCACAAAACAAAAAACAAAAAACAAAAAACAAAAACAAAAATAAAAAAACCAGTTAACTTCTAGGCTTAGACTAAAGGAGTTAAAATTAAACTTTAGGGGCAGTGGTCTATGAAGGAAGCAGACTATAGCAATGGTAACAATCTTGCTTTCACAGTGGTTTCCTGCTCCTGCCCAAGATGTGGGGTGCATCTGTTTAACCCTGTAATACTGCTCCAGGATGAGGTAATTTTACATGCCAGACTAGATTGATGCTGACTAGATCCTGACAATCAGGTGAACGGCCCTATAGGTGTTTGTTGGGTGTTCAAACCACCAAATCATTTACCTAAATATGAACATCTACCTAAAAAGGCTGACCAGAATGCACAAGAGTTTAGCTAACCCTGGGCTCAGGGGCTGGAAAGAGCAGCCTATGGCTGCAGCTCCTTCCCTCCTTCATGACTACATAGCCTTGATCAGTCTGGAACTTGCTATGTAGACCAGCCTGGCCTCACAGAAATCTACTTGTCTCTTTGACTCTCAAGTGCTGGGTTAAGGACACAGGCCAGCATACCTGACCTGAACAAATCTCTTACCCTTTGGCCATTTCTTTTTAGTGAGACTGCACAAGTCTCTCCATTAATTTGAGGAGGACTTTGGGGAGATAGGTCAGTTGGTAGATGCTCACCCAGCATGCATGGAGTCCTGGGTTTGGACCCAGCACTACATTAAAATTGGGTGTGATGAAACATACCTATAATCCCAGTATTTGGGAGGTGAAGGAAGGAGGATCAAAAGTTTAAGGTTATTCTCATTTAGAGAAAGCTTGAGGTCAACTTAGGCTACAAGAGACCCTGTCTCAAAACAAAATCCAATCAAAAACCCCACAGCACAACCTATTTGTAGATGAAAGGTCTCCAAACTGACAGCAGTTATTTCTTAGACAAACTAGTAGAGGTTCCCTCTGCCATCCATATGGGTGAGTGTAGTGACATAGGCTATTGTGTACTTTTTTCCTGGACATACAGGGTATGCCACATGAATTCTGGCTCATCAAAATGTGACTACACCTTGGAGTACCCACATGGTCCCATGCACCGTTTTATTAAACACACATAAGGGCTATAGTACACTTCCTTGCTATGTACAAGTGACATGTAAGATCTAGTGCTTACTCAAGCAACCAGCCTGCTCAATGCAGGGTGCTAAGGCAGTCAGTGCATTTGTCTTTATTTGCAACACTGCTGATGGAGGGGGCCTGAGTCCCCAATTTCTCTAATATTCCAGCTCAGGAGATACAGGCTCTAAATGGGAAGGAAGATGAGTCAGGTGACAGGGCCCTGTAGCTATCTATACACGTATTCTAGAGAGAGGCAGGGTTGGGCACTCAGCACTCAAGAGACAGTGCCAGCGGGGGCTAATTCTAGAAAGCCTCTCCAAGGCCTGGCTTACCAATTCACAGTGCCAGGTGACAATGCTCCCTGGACCATCCCTGACCAGCCATCTGCCCCCAAAACAAATCAGATGAGATGGGAAAGCCTGCTGGATCACTCACTCTTCCAGGTTCCCCACAGAAATGTTTATACTGGCCTTTATAAGCCTGTGTTTGTCTGTTGCCAGGAAAACACAGCAATAGAACCTTCCTTCTCTTTGCCTCCTCAGCCATTATTTGCCCATTCTCTGGGCATCTACTTACTCCAACCTGGGGAATGTTTCTATCTCCTCCTGTATCTATACTACCATTAGCAATAAACACACACACACACACACACACACACACACACACACACACACACACACACACACCAAAAACAAAACTAAAGAAAAATCCCAGCATGTGTTTAGTTAAAGAGGGCTTGTCTCTGACCTGAAAGCTATCTGCACCATGGCCAGGAAAGGCTGTTGCTTCAGGCTCCATTCCTTTAGAGGAGTTAGAAGTCTCAAACACTAAGCCATCTCTTTTTCCCACCTTTGGCTCCCCTTTTTGCTCATACCAGCAGATCATATCAAAGGCCAGCATGCTACAGTGGAGTTGGGGGAACAACTAGATGAACATGTACCCTGCTTGAATCCAGACTATCCTAGCTATGTTTCAGAGAATTGAATGAGGACTGGTCCTTGTTAGCAGCCTCTCTGCCCTAAACACTGGCCACAGAGCAGGCAGGTGTTATACCACACAGAGGGCCTGCCTGCTGTGTACTCTTCTGTAGTCAGAGGTCCCGGGTTAACACAGGCACAAGGTGGCTTTTGAACTTTAACCATGATCACCATATCCTGTCCTTGTTTCGTTTTTGAGATAGTAGGCATCAGATCTCTTGTCTGGTGACCACACTTCCCCTGCTAAGCGCTCTGGCCGCAAAGCCCTGGTTCTGAAACAATTGCTGGCGAGCAGACTCTGAGAGTAGGTTTCAGATCATTTCGTGTAATCTGGGTACTGAAGGAGGCTTTTTTTTTTTCTTTAAAGATGAGGCTATAAATTGAAGATATTGAGAAGCATGTGTACACAGTAGATACTCACAGCCTAGTCTGATGGTCAAAACTCAGCATCAACATCAGGAACATCACCTATTTCCACAGAAGGTTTCTGGCCCAGACCCTGTCTCCAATCACCTTTCTTAAGGAGGGGTAGATGATTCTAGGCTCTCCAGAAGAGGGCCTGGAGGCTTGTTTGGGTCTGGAGCTTAAGCTCTTCACCCTGAATGGCCCGTATATCTGGTACCTAGAGAGGAGGCCAGATATTGGAGACTTTAGCTGTATGTGAGCTGGGCAGAGGCCAAGGAAGCCAACTACCTATCACTCAGTTCTGAGAACAACTGGAAATCTGGGTAGTGGCGTCTAGGACACTGAGGGAGAGGCTTCATGCATATCTGAAAGGTTGTGAAGGACATCTGTCTGCTATAGGTGAGGTCTGTGTTCCTGCTAAGTACCACCAATTAAGGTAAGCCAAGAATGGGGGAAAGGCAGTTGTTACCGGAGATCCTGCTAGGTTTCCCTGAGAGTGAAGCTGGATCTGGAGACTTCCTTGTTCTATCATTTCCAGGAAGGGTCAAAGCTTAATTCCTCTTTCATTACTTTGTTCCCCAGATTGATTCCTTTCCCTCTAACTTTGCTGTGAGGGATGCTGGTGCAAGTCTAGGGCTCTCTTCCCCATACTTTCTTAGACGCTGGATATCTTTGAGTTTTAAACATGGGAAAAAAAGGAATGCTACGGAAAAGCTACCATCCATGCTAACACACAATCTATAGTGTAGAAAGGTGGCTCTTCTTTCACATAGGTGAGATATAGAGGAGCACAGGTTCCCACCAGTTAATCCCAGACCTGCATTGGTAGCTGCGGGCCAGCATACTGGTAGTTTCCTTTCTCTGGAACAGTTCCTGATTTCCCAAGACCAATAACTACACGTACTGGTCAGCACTCTGGAAGCTTTCTGTTTCTGTTCCTACTAGGAAAGAGGAAGGTGAAAGATAAGGGAGGAAGCTGGACAACAGTTGCCTTATGCAGGTTCCAGGTGTTTGTGAAAAGACACTTTCAAATCAATGGCATCCTTCTGGGTTCCTAGTTCCTGGTCTACTCACCCTTCTATCCATGTAGCTTGCCAGGTACCAAGGGCAGAATGTAGTTTACTGCTAAAGGAAGAGACGATACCCTGGGGACCACTGGATCAAGGGGGTCAGGGTGAACAATGATGATTACTGATCAGTGTATGTCAGAGAAGTGTTTAAGGAAGGACAGAATTGGTCCAAAGTCATAGGGGCAACAGTGAATAGGACCTATCTTAGGTTTGGCCCATGAACTGCATTCAGTGACTTTAGTCAGAGAACACACAAGTGTAGAGATACATTTAAGCTAAAATCTAGGCTAACAGCCTCATGAAGATTAAGTACAGCCCTCCCACGTGGCAGAAATTGACATGACAAAGATAACAATTAACTCCTGGTTCTGTTTTGGATTCTGAGCAGGAGATAGAGATCTGTGAGTCAACATGAGCTGACAGAAATCTTCTTCACCAGAAGTAAAGTTGGCCAAGCAATTTTGAGACTATATTCACTACATTTCTCATTGCTATTATAAAATATCTGACAGGAGCAATTTAAGGAAGGATTTATTTTGGCTCAGAGACTATAAGTCCACTATAGCAGGGAAGGCGTGAAGAGCAGCTCCATCTAGACTTGTTTACATGACACTGGGTCTGCAAGCAGAGAACTTATGCTAGAACCAGGGATAGGTTAAACTTTCATAGGCTCATCTTTAGTAACTTCTCTGACTTCTACTTCTACCAGTCAGGCCACACCTTCTAAATGATCCACAGCCTTCAAAATAATGCCACAAGCCTAGGACCAAACATTCAAAACAAACTTGGCAGGGACATTTCAGGTTCAAAACATAACATTTAGTCCTGATCCCCAAAGCCTTACTGCCGTCTCACAAATACAAAATTTTAGCCAAAATGTAACATGAATGACCTCTGCCTTAATTCCTGATAGAGTCCTTATTCATAGCAAAGACTTTATGGGCACAGTCTATACTGTACACATCTCTAGTGGCATTCTGATCTTGTGAACAACGACCAAAACAGCTCACTAAAGCTCTGTTTACAGTTTTCTAGGGCTTTGCTGGCTGGCATTTCCAAACCTTTCCACATTCTTCCCCAAATGCCTTAGAACCATAGTCAGATTTAATCACAACAACCCCAAATTCCTGTAATAGCTACCATTTTCATCACAAAATACCTGACAGAAGTAACTTAAGGGAGGAAGAATTTATTTTGTCTCATGGATTTACAGGGTCCGAGTACATCATAGGTGTGATTTTAATTGCAAAAGACCTCTAAGGAGGTGATTAAATTAAAAATCTACCAGTGTCCTCACATGAAATGGAGATTAAGGGACATGGGTAAAAATCCAGGATGACCATGTAAAGACGCTGCAAGAAGGTGTCATCTGCAAACTAAGGGAGAAGAACACAAAATTCACAAGTACGTCTGCCAGTACTCTGATCTTTGATATCCAGCCTCCAGGATAGCAATAAATTGCATTTCCATGGTTTAAGTCACTCAACCTGTGGTCTCTTGCTGTGGCATCCTGAGCTGACTAATATAGTTGCCTAACCCAAAGACTACCCTTAATGAAGATGCTGAATCAGGGCACCACACATAGTTCCCAGGAACTTTCTGATTCAGTACCTTCCTGAATGTTCCCTGAGCACTGTCACGTTTTAAGAGCCACCCTACCCTGAATACTGTTCCGAGACATTTTCCCTTGTCAGAGACAGCTAATCCTGCTTCTAGTATCTTACTTTCCTGGTCTTTTGATACGAAAGTACAAAGAACAGGCACTTAATGAGTACATAGGAAATGGAGGTGACATCTACTCACTGTTCAGCCATATTTGGGTCCATTGAATCAGTTTCGGTGGGTGTTTCAGGCAAGGAGGAGCCAGATTCTTGAATCTGGCACAATTCTTCATCAGTGATGATGTCAAACACAGCATCATCTGGTGGTCTGCAGACTGAGTTTGCTCCTGGGTGGTGGAGGCAAAGCAGGAGAGAAAAAGACATACAAACCATTATGCATAAGACTGGGGTAACAGGGAAGTGAGGGGTGCTGCTACGGGGAACAAGCTAATGGAATACATCTTAAATAGTCTCTTAACTGACTGCTGTTCCATATAGGTATGAGAGGAAGACTGCTGAGACACTCCAGGGAAAACTACACAAGATTTTGAATATACAGCCTCAAGACCCCCTCTCAAAGGCAGAGTAGAAGTTTCAACTACTTCCACATCCTCTAGAACCCCTATTTAGAAGGAAAACAAAATCTATCAAAACTATATCAGATAAGAAACTAACACAGAAAATATATTGATCCAATGAGACCTTGTTCTATTAGACACAGTCAGAAATAATCTGAAGCAGGAGATTATTTGACTTCATGCCCTCCCCCATTCCGGTCCACTGTTGGGAAGAACAGAACCTCTCTTTGTCCAGGGAGCTGCAGGAGGCATTGGGTCTTGTGTTTAACCTTGACCACTCAATAAGCAGGTCACTGTGCCAATCAAGCTACCCATAGACGTGTATCATGTTTAATATAAGGTCTGAGGCAGAAGAAAAAACAGCAGACAGAAAATGAGAGAAATCAAAACAAGCAATCTCAGCACCCTAACATAGTATCACTTTATTGTTGCTGTACACCTACCAGTAAGATAACACAAGGGAATTTAGGCTACTTAGTAAGAACAGTTTACCTGTCTTCTGCTTTAGAGGTAATGTTTTTCCTCTCAAGTTTCTGTAACAGAGAACTAGAAGAACAAACTGACAAAAAGAACCCAGTTACAGCCTGGGTGTTGGTGGCACATGCCTTTAATCCCAGCACTCTGGAGGCAGAAGCAGGCAGATATCTGTGAGCTCAAGACCAGCCTGGTCTACAAGAGCTAGTTCCAGGACAGCCTAAAAAAAAAAAAAAAGAGCCACAGAGAAACCCTGTCTTGAAAAACAAAAAAATGGAAGCTATATCATGCTCATGGATTGAAATAGACAACCCTTTATTAAGATGTCAAATCTCTCCAAACTGCTCTCTAGGTCCAATGAAAACCTCATCATGATTTATTTTTAGAAACTGAGAAGCTCATTCTAAAACTTATATGTTCAATAAAGAACAAAATTGGAGGGCTTTTTTTGCTTGTCAGTAAGATGCATTACGAATCTATGGTAAATAGCTGGACATGGTGGCACACGCCTTTAATTGCAGCACTGGGGAGGCAAAGGCAGGCAGATCTCTGTGAGCTTGAGGCCAAACTGGTATATAGAATGTCTTCCAGGATAGCTAGAACTGTTTCATGGAGAAACCCTGTCTCAAAACACACACACACACACACACACACACACACACACACACACACACACACTCACACACAAATAAAATCCTAAAATAATAAAAACTAGAAGAAGACAGGCGTGGTGGCATACACCTTTAATCTTAACACTCAGTACCAGATGCAGGCCGATTTCTGAGTTTGAATCCAGGCCAGTCTACCCAGAGTAAAAGGAGAGGTGGGCTACAAAATGAGTCCCTGTCGCAAACAAACTACTCACTCAACCACTCACTCACCCAACCTCACCTCCCAGAACAAAGTCCCAAACCCAAAATTTTTAGAAGGAAAAAACCTTTTGAATACAGGGGAAAACAAAGTTAGATACATAAAAAAACTAATACATAAAACATGATATAAATATTACTTTATCAAAACTACAACTTCTGCTCATCAAAAAGAAAAGCTGTAAATTGGGAGAAAACATTTATAAAACATATTTGATAAAGAACACATGTCCAGAGTATGTAGGACTTGTAAACTTCAGTTTTTAAAAGACTGAGAAAGATTTGAAGTCCCCAATGCTGTGTGTGAAAAGCACAAGTCCCATTCATGAGTGGTAGGGACCCCTGACCATTTAAAGAAGAGAGGAACAAGGTTCTGAAGGTTTCTTAGGCTGCATCCAGGCTGAGATCAAAGGAGAGTTCACAAGAACTAACTGCAGCTAGCAGTGATGCCTGAACAGAGAAAAGCCCTATCTCTGCCATCTCAGTTCTGATCCTTGGCTCTACATTTAAAGTGCAGTGTCCAGAAGACAGTCTGGTCACCTATTAGGGAGAGTTGGAGGCAGAAGTAGCAGGAATCAAATGCTGTGTCTGCTTTCTGGCTGAGGTGGAAGACACAAAGAATACATTGTCCTTGGCCATTAAGAGAAAGGGAGAAAGATATTGTCTACTGAAGGCAAAATTGCTGGTCTTATGCTACCACAGGGCAGATAATGGGTATCAGGAAGGAGGTCCCGGAGGACCGATTCTTCAATTCATGGAGTATAGTCTAATGTAGTACACGTGTATGTATACATGCTCATATTAAATCACACTCAGTCATGGCAGGGGAAAGTTACTTGCTTATCAACCCCAATAATATAACAAAGTTTTAGGCTGGTGGTAGTATATATTTAGCATCTCTTTAACACCTAAGTTTGGGATACATTGAATGAAGCTTGCTCAAGCTAACTGGCCGTAGTGAGAAAGCAGTGACATCTATGAACCCACGAGGCAGGGTTCTGACCTTGGTTTCCTATGGTCTGGGAGCCTGCTTCAGCTGGTGAAACCATGGGGCTGGGCTCTCCTTGGCTAGTGCCAGAGCCACTGCTATCAGGGGATCCAGGGCCTTCGCCAAACTTCTGGAAGCAGGCTCGGCAACAGCGTTCCTTCTTGCCACTGGGCTTAGTCACTGCATAGTTGTTACAGCAGTAGTAACAGAAGATGCGGCCACATATCCTGGGAATGAAACAAGCACAGGCTGTGAGAATGATGCACAATGGACTGTGGATCACTGAGATCTGCCAAGCACCAGAACAGGTTTCTGTGTTGGGTTCCTGATAGCCTATGACTCTCCAGACTCTGCCCTCAATGTAGTGTGCTGTAAACCCATTTCATAAGATTCCAACAAAACCATCATGGTGAGCTTAGTAGAGAGTGGTTTACTTCCATAGGCCTCAAGGCAGGGAGAAAAGGTCTGATTAACATCAGGCTACAGGTGTGCATGCCACGTTTACTGTCTGGAGGGGTCTCTAAGAGAGCACTTAGCTGTATCCAATTCCCAGTGTGCCTTTTCTCTTTACCTGTCTTTCCTAGGTGCCTGAAGGATCTGCATTCTCTGGCACCATCTGCCTTCCCCCATAGGATCGAAAATAGCTAAAGGGTTGCTGGTCTCTGAGTATACCACACGCCTGTGAGTTCCTTTAATCCCACCCACATTTCTCTTGAATGTCCAGCTAGGACCCAAGTGATACATACTCTTCTGCTTCCCTTGGTAAACAAGCAAGTGCTTTTCCTAGATCCCTCACCCAGAGCTATGTCCTGACTCCAGTCAGGTGAGCTGCCTGCTGCTAACCTGCAGTGGTGCCGCCGCACGATCCAGCTGAACTCCCGCTTGCAGTCATGGCAGTGGTTGGCTTCCATGTCCCCAATACATTTCTCTTCAGCACTGAGCTTTTGCTGGAATTCCAGTGCATCGGACTTTTGCCAGAGAGCATCTTTGTCCCTGAAATAATATCACATTTTAAGAATCCACGAGAAGCAGAGAATGACTCCTGCTTCATTTCAGAAAGCTGATATCAAATGTTCCAAGCCATAGAAGCTAAATCACTTTCCTTGTAAATGCCCTCTTCCCAACTTGAGAAATCCAAAACATAGGCTTTCTCTGCTGACATCTCCAAAGGCACCACAAAACATCATGTAAAAGGCACATGATATATGTAGTATGTCACCAAGCTGATAATGGGAATGCTATGCAATACACAGTTCATCTGCATGTGTGTCAGTGTATCATGCCTGTTAAGTGTGAAGAGGGCATCTGATCCCCCTGGAGTTGTAGTTAAAAATAGTTCTGAGCTGCCTTGAGGGTGGATACCTAATTTTTTTTTTTTTTTGATAAAGGGCTTCTCTGACGCTTTGGAGGCTATCCTGGAACTCACTTTGTAAACCAGGCTGGCCTTGAACTCAGAGATTCACCTGCCTCTGCCTCCTGAGTACTGGGACTAAAGGCGTGCACCACCACCGCCGCCCGGCTAAGGAAACCTAAATTATAAGGAGACACACTGACTCATCTTCTGGACCAGCTTGTTCTTCCAGTGAGTCCATAGCACCTGACCTCAATATCCTTAGGAAGCCATATACCTACACCTTGGACTGTGAGAATGCTACTTGGTTTCTCTACCACATTCCTCAAGAAGATACCTGGAATCCTAATGAGTGAGTGAATCTAGGCAATTTACACTTATGACTGCTTCTACCACAAATGGAAGTGAGTGAGCTCTGATCTCTTGGGTTTTATCAAGTGTCTCTTGACACATTCATTTTTCAAGGTATAGTTGTATAAGACCTCTTGTCTTGGATGCTGAGTGTGGTAGTACACATTTTTAATCCCAGAACTCAGGAGGTAGATAGGCAGATAGATTTTTGTGAGTCTGAGGCCAGATTTATCTACATAGAGAGTCTCAGGCCAGCCAAAGATACATAGTAAGACCCTGTCTCAAAACAAAATACAGCAAAACAAAGGAAAAAGATTTCTTGTCTTGGAAATTCGATATGGAGTGTTCATAGATAAAGTAATATTATGTCTAGGTTTTGCTTCAAAGCAATCTAGAGTTGGGAAAACAAAAGCGGCCATGGGTTGATTCCTGTTGAGGTTGAATCGTGTGTTAATTATTATGACTTGAGTTTGAAATACCCCCCCTATATTTGTTTGATCTCTTGGCCCCCCCAAAGCTTGTAGTGCTATTTGAGGAGGCTGTGGAACTTTTGGGATCAAAGGATGGCTGGTGGAGGTGGGTCATTGGGGGTCTTTCCTATCTGCTAAGACATGGAATATTACTACTGCCTTAAACTCCTACTGCCATGGACTGAGCCAATCCCACTGTCATGCCTTGCCTGCCAAGACTGACTGAAATTGTCTGGACCCCGAGCCAAAACAAATCTTTCCTCCCTTAAATTGCTTTTGTCAAGTGTTTTGTCACAGAAGGACGGAAGAACAGAAGGACAGAAAACACAGTTAAAATATTTTATCTTGCATATCTGATTCCTTTAAGAAAAAGTTAAAGTTGTGAGTTGACTTGCAAACATTTCACAACAAGGACATTTCACATAAAAATCTAGTTTCCCACGTCTGTCTTGGAAAATATGGCACCATGGCTACTTTTCAGTGGCAAGAGTAGAACATACTGGGTCCCTCAGTCCCTTCTGCTATTGGGTTCCTACAGGGAGCCCCGATCCTAGGAAAAGTAGGACAGTACAAGAGGAGAAGGCTCATTGGAAATGAGCAAGAGATGGAGAAATGACCAGTTACTAAGTGTCATTTCGTCTTTCTTTGTCAGGCACCCAGAGTTTGGATATAATCCTGCATCCACACAAAAACCCCAAATCACTGCTATGATCAGAGAGATCCAGCCTTCAAGACTGCCAAAGCCTAGTTGAATCCTGCAGACACATGGCTCCCTGACAGCAGAGGAGAAGGGTCCATTTCCATTGAACTGCCATTTTCAAAAATAATCTTTTTTCCCCTAAGTAAAGCCAATCCTAGACAGGGTCGCCACTGTCTGGCACTCACCTGAGCAGCTCTATCAGCCGTTCCTCAAGGTATTTCTTGGTTCTGTTCAGGTCGTCTAGGTCTGCCAGCATCTTCTGGTCATTCCTTTCCCTGTTTTTTACCTCCTGGCAGAGTTTGTTATAATATTCTTGGATTTTTGATGTGGCCTTTTCAAGTTCCTTCTGAGTTCTGGGAGAGGAGAAATACATTTCCTCTGACATTAAGCTTCCTGGAATCTCTGGGTTCTTCTGGCCTTCCATGAGAGGTCCTGCTGCCCCCTGGGCCTTTCCCTCTCATGGTGAGGTATAACCTGCTCACAGGTTATGCATTATCCCAGAATCCAACACTCTGCCTACCTCCCTCCCAAACATGCAAGGGGAGGGGGTAATTCTGGGATGGCAGAGACATTCCAGGATGCTAACATACTCAGTGAGTGAGACATGACACTCCTGTAAGAACTCCTGGACAGGATTGAGGCTGGGAAGAGCCAGATGGGAAAAGGCTTATGGGGTGGTGATGGAGGAAGAGCAGGGGTGAAGAGTCAGGACATAAAGGAGAGGTGTGGTCTCTCAAAGGTCTCTCAAAGGGACCTTGCTCTCAGGTGTCTTTGGGACTCTGCCTTGAGGAGAGTGTTGGGCTCTCTACCAAAAGTCCTCCAATCCCCTGAAATTCTGTTCTCGACCCTCAGCAGAGTGGCTGGTGGAGCTGGCTGTCTACCCAATCCCATGTATTGCACATGTAGTTTAACTATCCCCTTAGGTGGCAGTTTCTAAGGATGATACAAACCTCATGACCCAGTAAGGTATTTGTAAGAACTCCATTAAACAGAAGTTCTCTGGAAAGCCTACACTGTTCGCATGCTTTCCAGCCAAGTCTAACACATAGCTATCAGAGGGTATCAAGGTCCACAAAATGATTTCAGGGCACATAACACAAAACATCAATGGAAGTCTAATCCTAGGCAGGTGAACTGTACAATTCTGGGCAGCGAAAACAAATCCTGAGATCCTCCACATAATCATTCTTACAGCATTTTGTTTTGTTTATTTTTCAATGGGTCTCATTATGTTGCTCTGGTTGGCCTGGAACTTGCTGTTTAGATTAGGCCAGCCTCAACTCAGAGGAATCCACATGCCTCTTGCCCACAAAATGTTGGAATTAAACACATGTGTAACAGCAGAGCTGACCCTGCTGATCAGCTGGCAGGTGATTCCCTCATACACAAGTGCATAGGAGATCTGGCCCCACCCCTCCTCCACCATATGGTAGAATGGTGGAGGGAATGAAGACTCCCTCCACCCCCAACTGTGGATGGGTGGGAAAGCTGACCCTGGGATAATGAGAGGGGAAGAATCTGCACTGAACCTCAGTAGAGCTGACCCTCTCTGGGGGTGGTGAGAGGTGAGCTGGCCTGGAGGGCATGAGAGCAGCAAAGCTGACTGCCCCCTCCCACCAGCCACGTGGTGGCATGGGTGAGGGAAAGATATCCCCCCCCACCATCCCTTGATAGTAGTCCATTGCTCAGGGTCATGAGAGCAGGAGAGCTGGTCTTGCCCCTCACTGGCTGCAGCATATGGGGAAGCAAGCCCTATAACTCACCTGGGGAGCACACTAGAGCTGACCCTGTTGAGGGGGTGGGAGACACAGGTGAGCCAGTCCTGTGGATGTGAGCAGAACAACAGCGCCTGCCCCATCTCTCATATGCCGTATAGTGATATGGGTGGGGGAAAATATGCCCTCCACTCCCTACCCATTGTCAACTGTGGCAGGAAGGAGAGCTGGCCTTGGGGGCAAGAGAACAGAAGAGCTATCTCTAGCCAATGGTAGCTATTGGGAGAGTGGGCCATATAACCCGCCTAGGCAAAACAGTAGAGCTGGCTCTGGTGATGTGAGTTTGGATGAGCCAGACTAAGGACACGTGAGGAGAACTGGTCCTGTTCCTTGATGCCTGCTGCATTGGGTGAGCTAGCTGGGGCAGTGCTGGAGAGCTCGCCCTGGTGACAATGAGAGAAACCTGGTGGGCTGACCAGCCCAGCTATCACCCTGGCCCAGAAACATGGCTGATAGCCTACCTCAACATCCACCTCATCTATGAACTGCTGGAGGGGCTGGATCTGCAGAGTCAAAGCTCAGGATCCTCATGACACAAGACAATAACAGGATATCCAGATGGAGTCCCATTGAGGGCCCAGTATCTGTAGAGGCCTAGAGCCAGACCAATGATCTGCTGCAAAGAACACTACAGGTAAAGATGTATGGACTAAGGGGTACACTGTGTGACTTGCTGGGACACTACAGCTTCCATGGAAGATTTTTTTCCTTTCTTCTTCATTTTTGTTTTGAGAGTATATTTTTACATGGGGGGCAGGGGTCACAAGGGCAGAGAATGGAGGAAAGGGGATGGGAAGATGAGTGGGATCGGGATGCATGATGTAAAATTCACAAAGAATCAATAAAAAGTTTTTAAAAATGTGCCAGTATACAGGCTTTCATTCTTATAGTATTTAAAAATACCAGTTCAAATGTCTCCTCTGTTTACATCACACAAACAAGACCTAGCTCGGAGCTGTAAGAAACAGGCCAGTGACTAGGCTTCTTCATTGAATCCAGAGCCAAGCAGGAAGGAAGGAGAAAAGGGATGGGCACAGGCTCAGGATAATCTGGTATACTTGCTTTTGCTGATGGCACCCAAGGGATCCTCTCCCTGATGAACTGTTCTCAGCAAGCCCTAGCTACATTAGCTTGGCTCCATCTCCAGAAGTAAGCTCAGGTTTACAACTCCACATGGCCTCAAGCTGAGAGTGACAAACTGAGGAGAAACTAAACCCTCTTACAATAGGTAATTATAAGTTAAACATCCCTAATTGCTCTGAAATATGAAAAATTCTGCTCCCAAGCCTTTCAGCTTAGGATGCTCGGCCTGCACATGCAGCATATAGAGCAAGCCACCCTGCAAGCAGGACTCAATGCTTGTTGTTACTCCCATTAATTAATCTCATGCACTAATGGTGCCTGCTTTTGGCTTTTTGGAAGCATGCAGTTAATGTGCACCTTGCTGGAAGTAAAAAAGCTCCACCAGATGAAAGGCACCTTGCCTCATATGGACTATGGCAGGAAGATGGCTGACTTTTCTTTGGCAAGCTTCTGGCCCCTGTGCTTTCTGATGGCATGGCTTTTGCAGGATTTCCCCATCTAGCCCAAGTGGCTGACTTTCCAAAAGGAGTACACCTACCCACTCCCTGAAGATCACCAGTGGCTGTGTGGGTGACCCGTGACTGACCTTTCTAGGCTTATTCGAAGAGTAGCGCTTTCTTCATCTTTCTGCTGCAAAGTGGCCTGGCACTCTGCAAGGTGGCTGCTGGTACAGTTCAGTTTCTCCTCCATGGCTGCCTTGGTGACCTGGTATAGGATATCCGGGAGAAGACACAAGCGTACAAAGCTTACCCTCCATGGGGAAGAGACTGGTACACTACTCACACTTCCTGACAGGGCCACTTCTAAGGTAAGGTTTTGTGCTAAAGCTCATGAGGCCAGAGTCCTGTGTTCTCTATTTGTGGGATATGACCTGCTCTTCAGTGGTGTGCAGTGGCATGGAGTGAGGTTACTAGTGGGACAAGTGCCACTCTACTGGCTCTAGAGAATGCCAACAGAGATGACTAAGAACAATTTCCTTTTAGCCCAAAGTCTAGGGAGTAGAAGAGAGTCATGACACAGATTGGGTTATTGTCAGAACCAATGACTGCATTTTGAGGAGCATCTGGCAACAACCCAGTAGAAGCAGACCAGATCCCCTTTCCTTGATAGCACACCTGCCAGGCCCACCTTCAGTTCGTGCACAGCCTCCTTAGTCACTTGCAGTTGCCGGCTTTGCTCTTCTAGCTGGGCCCTGAGGCTCCCACACTCTTCACTGGCTGCCTGGAAAGGAAGAGGAAGGCATCGTAAGAGAGAGTTTTTTTTGCTCTGGGACTCCACCTTTATCAGCCAAATGGTTTCTAAAAAGCAGAACTGTATTGTTTCCCGAAGTGGGTCCTTAACAAGCTTCTTCTCTGCTGGTAACAAAATACTTACAGGGGAAAGAGTTGCAGCTTGTTTCTCAAACAGGAGCCTCATG
The DNA here is from genome assembly GCF_003668045.3 of Cricetulus griseus. NCBI lineage: Eukaryota > Metazoa > Chordata > Mammalia > Rodentia > Cricetidae > Cricetulus > Cricetulus griseus. Next base: position 230,738,994 of record NC_048597.1, read on the forward strand.
GGACTTCATGGGGTGGGGAGGACACTCTTAGGAAGGGGCAGGAGAGGGTGCACAGTGGGCTGAGAACACAGAGGCCTAGGTAGGCCCACTAGGATACATACACACTGGAAATCAAAGTATTGTGGCTACTTATCCTGTTCTTATCTGCCATTCTCTAGCTCCCTTTCTTCATGCAGTATCAAAGGCCATGGTCTACTGGGGATTCAGATTTGTCTGCTTTAAGGGACCTGCTTTTCTGAACTGAGCCAGTTCCCTATACCCTATCAGCCATCAGAACAGTACTCAGAGAAGCTGATTATTTAGTAAAGACTAGAGCCAGGACTCAAGATATCACAGACCGATGACCCTATGGATGATGGGGCTCCAAAAGATAAGGCAGGGCTAGCGGCTGAAACTTATGTGTGGAAGGGGCTGTACTCAAACACACAAAAGGGGAAGCTGCAGAAGGGTGTGTGCACTCTTTGAGCTGCTGCCTGCTGCCTTGTGGGGATATGGAAATGGGCTATTAGATCTGCTGAGAATTCAAATGATGTCATAATTCTTAATTTGTGTACATCCTGATCTGCCAATGTTGGCTACTAATTTTTAAAAAGTTCTGTGTGGGCCAACATCTGCCATGGCCAAAGTGGGGGCTGTTGTAATTTTAAAAAGCAGTACGAGAGATAAAGACACCAAGTGACAGAGCTTGGGTGGAGGGGTTTTTATTGGGGGTAAAGTGAATGGGAAAAGGGGGGAGGAGAGAGAGGAGGCTGGCCTCTGGGGATGGAGCAGCAGAACAGAAGAGAGGCAGAGAGAAAAAGAGAGAAAGACACAAAGACACACACACACACACACACACACACACACACACACACACACACACAGAGGGGGGGGAACAGATAGGGAGAGAAAGAGACAAAGATGGGAGGTGGGCGGGGCCCTTTTAAAAGGGAACACAGTGAATGTGCACAGGTGGTGCTCTTAGTGATTGCAGCTGAGGGTGTATCCAAGCACAGGCAGGTACAGATGCCTGAATACTAACAGGGGCTTCTAGATGAAGGCATCACTCCCCACACTCTGCCTGATGTGTTTCTGCAAAGAAATGTGGGCTACCAAAGTTGAATGGAACCAGGATATTCTCTGGTCTTCACCTTTTTCTTGCTGCAGGGCCATCTCATTGTAGAGCCACCAGGTGTACCTTGAGAAATGGCTAAAGCTGGACTTACCTTCAATCTGTTCTGGTGGCCCATGATTTCAGCACTTAGCTGGAACTTGAGGGTATCTCGTTCCTGGTGTGCAGCCTCTTGGAGGCTCTGGGTCAGCTGCTCAGCCTGGACCAGCTGTGCCTGTAGATCAGGGAATGAACTAGCTGCTTCCTCAGCTTCCTTTAGCTTTTCCTGCAAGCGCTCCTTCTCTTGCTGTAGTCCCATCACTTGGAGCTCCAAGCCCTTTCGTTCCTGTAGTGCTGCCTCTTTAGAGTCCTGGAGCTCCTGGGCCAAGCTGGCCAGGGTCCTCTCCATCCTATCCTTCTCAGCTGTCAGGGCACAGACTTGTATGCCAAGCTCAGCCGTGTCTGTGTTGGCTCGGTGCAGCTGGTCCTGTAGCTCTGCATGCTCTAGGTGGGCTCCCTCAGTGCTGCACCTCACCTGGGACAGCTCTGCATGCAGGGCTTGTAGCTCTTGCTCCTGCTTCTGGGCCTTGTAGATGCTCTCCTCCTGCAGTATGCCTTCTCGCTCTGAGCACTGCAGCAGTTCCTGAACATGGGCCCTGTTAAGGGCTTCATTCTGCTCTTTCAATTGTTGCACCAGGGTCTTGTGCTCCCCCAGGACTGCCTCAGCCACACCCAGCTGGCTCTGTAACTTGTCTCGATCACCTAGGGCCACCTGGAGCTTGGCCTGGAGATCCACCACCTCATTCTGTAACCGCTGGGCCTCCCCCTGGTGAACTTCTAGCTGTGCTTGAGACAGGGCCAGTTGGACCGAGTTGACTTGGGGTAGGCTGAGTTCCTGGTGGCCTTTCTCTGCAGAGAGGGCCTCAATCAGCTGAATCTGCTGCTGGCACTGGTTCTCAAGAGCTCTGAGCTCCTGATCCTGGGCCTCTGTCCGAAGCCGGCACTGATCTGCCTCTTCCTGCAGCCGCCGGCACTCACCCTCCTTACTTTGCAGGGCAGCCTCCTTCTCTGCCACCTGGGCCTTCATGGTCTCTTTGGCTTTCCTCACAGCCAAAAGGCTTGCTTCCATCTGGTCTCCCAGGTGCCGGATGCTGGCCTGCTCAGCTTCCAGGGAGGCTAAGGAGCCCTGGATGGCTGCCTCTCGCTGCTGCAGTGCCTTGTAGTCAGTTTGCAAGGCTTGAAGTTTGCCTTCTAGGAGTTGGTTGCGCACAGCCATGTTCTGCAGCTCCTTCTGAAGCTCCTGGTTGATCTTTCCCAATTTTTCCTGGTCTCCCCCTGGCACTGTGGTATTGCTTACATGTTCTTTGTGGAGGGATTGCTGTCCCTCTTCTGGTATCTCCCCGGTCTGTGGTGGGACAGAGCTCATGGAGGCCAGAGCCTCCCTATTCTTGCTGGCCCCACGCACCTCAGCTAGCTGTTCCAGTGCGCCCACTTTCTGGCTGAGATGGTCTCTGTCCTGCATAAGCTGCTTCTTCTGCTCCTCCAGGTCACTCACAAGCTGACTCACCTGTGCTAATTGGGTCTCTAGGAGCTGCAGCTGCCATGTCAGAGACTTGGCTTCCTGTTCCAGTAGCTGCTTTTCTTCTCGATGCTGCTTTTCCTGCTGCCTGGCTTCTGCCAGCTCCTCCTCCACAGAGCTCAAGTGGGCCAGAGATTCCTGTAGCTGTCGCCGGAGCTGAGCTGACTCTTGCTTCTTCCCAGATAGCTCTTCCTCAAGTAGGGACACATCCTTCACTAAGTGCTCTAGGTCAGCCCGGGCCTCCTCCTTCTGCTGTAGTTCCTTAGCCAGCTGCTCTAGCTGGATACTCTGCTGCCTGTTTAGTTCCTGGATCTTGGTGTTTTCTCCTTCTAGAGCTTCAAGTTTTCCCTTTAATTCCTGGAACTTCAGGGCCACGTCGGCTCCTGGCTCTTGATGAAACTGTGTGTCCTTCTCAGCCCTGGCCAGGCAGTCTGAAAGCCTGGCTAGAAGCTGGTTCTTCCTACCCAGGGAGTTGCTTACAACCTCAAGCTCCTGTGCCATGGTCTCAAGCTGCAGGGCTGAGTGACTGTTCTCTTTCTTGTCTACATTCAGCTCCAAGGCCTGCAGATAGGTCTGTAGTTTCTTCACTGTGGTCTTGGTGGCCTCCCCCTGCTTCTGAAGCTCTGCCACCAGGCCCACGAGGCCAATGTTACCCTCCACTGAAGGGTACCCCCTCTCCTTCTCGACCTCAAGCTGCTCCCCTTGCCTGCTGATCATCACTTGGAGTGCTTGCTTCTCCCTGTCTAGCTGCTGTACATGCTCTTGCAGCTGTTTCTCCCGAACCTCCAACTGGTCCAGCTCCAGCCGCATCTCATCAAAACCTTCTAGTGCTTCATTGTTTAGAGAACTGTTTAGGTCAAAACCGGAGGCCATCTCCTGAGTCTAAGAGAAAGTTAAAGACAGGAGGTTTTAGAATGAAGTTGTCCAGTGATTTGAATAAGTTTTTGTATTCAATGAAAGTAGAAGTAAAAACAAAGGGATTACTTAACCTGGGGTAAGCTTTTAGAGTTATTCTAAAAGCTAGAACCTGCCACAAGGTCTGAGCACATTCAGGGCCCCACAAACCCTCTGGTAGACAGACTCACATCTCCATCCAGCCTCCATCAGCTTTATGAATTTAAAGGACATTGGTTCTTAGAAAATCTGAACTCAGTTACACTGAAATTACGGTTAACACAGTGTATTATACCCATAGCAGTCCATGGCATGACAAAAATCACAAAATATATCTAATCAGTTTTTCGAGACATGGTTTCTCTATGTAGCCCTGGTTGCCCTGGCTCGATCTGTAGACCTGGCTGGCTGCCCAGAGATCTGCCTGCCTCTGCCTCTTGAGTACTGTGATTAAAGGTGTGCGTCACCGTGCCTAGCTCATCTTTTCTATTTTGAATTCTCTATATATTATGAGCATTTTTGTACTGCAAATAAATTTCTATTATATAGTTACAATAGATTTACATTTTCAGTACTTCTTAAGTACCCTTTTACTTGCTTCTCCACTTAGGACCAGGGTGATTTTATTACCCCTCTTACAGAAGAAAGAGTTGAAGCTTCTAAGTTAAGTAATTTCCCCTTAGTTGGATGTTGGTAGGTAGCAGAGTCAATTCTAACTTCAGTGCTAACCTATATCTTATAAGACACTTTAAAAATATTTTAAGAGTTCAGTTTTAAAAGGATCTAAATTTTATCTGGCTATAAAAAAATCTAAATTTCAGGATTTAGTTAAATTAGAGGATATAGTTTAAGGGGTTATATCACTTTGCTTAGAACAAGTACTTAGAAAGATTACCCATGAGTTGCTAGGGAAAAAGACATATCCTGGTCACCCTAACAAGGTGCTAACCCCAGCCTTCCCGACGTTACCTGCAAGTAATTGCTCACTAGACTGCTCATGCTGGAGCTTCTGCTGGGGGGTTTCCACATGTGAGAAGAGGGTGTGCCCAGCGTCCTCCTGTGGGGCCATAAGACAGACACAGTGTGTTCAGATAAGAGAGCAAACTCCCTCCCTCTCTCTCTGTCTGTCTGTCTCTCTCTGTCTCTGTCTGTCTGTCTGTCTCTGTCTGTCTCTCTCTCTCTGTCTCTTTCTCTCTGTCTCTCTGCCTCTCTCTCTCTGCCTCTCTCTCTCTCTCTCTCTCTCTCTCTCTCTCTCTCTCTCTCTCTTCTCACACACACACACACACACACACACACACACACACTGGTGCTAACAGTTACTAGGCAAGCAGGTGGTGGTAGGATATGGCCTGGATATCATTTGATTATGTCTGCTAAAGCCTCCATATGTAGGTCCTTAGAATGGTGACACTGAGAGATGATGGAGCCTTTAAACAATGTGGCTGATATAAGCCCTTACATCAACCCGTTTGAAGGCACTCTGGGACTCTAACCTCTGTCTTACTATTTGGGACATGTGATCTCTTACTTCTGCATAAAATATACCCCCATCACCTACTCTGAAATGATAGTCAAGGGATTGCCTTGCCAGAGCCTGGGCCATGTTGCTCAGGCCTTCAGCCTCTAAAACTGTGAACTAAACAAGCCACACTCTATTTCCCTCCTAAAAGGAAGACTTTCAGACTTTTTTTTTTAATTTAAAGATTTATTTTTATGTGTGGTGCATGTGTGAGGGGGAGGCCAGAAGAGGATTCTCTGAAGCTGCAATGGTTGTGAGCTGCCTGACATAGGTTCTGGGGTTTGAAAGTGGGTCCACTGGAAAAGCAGGAAACATTCTTAAGAGCCGAGCCACATCCCCAGACTAGAAATGTATTTTCTTTATAGTCTGCCTCAGGTTTTTCATTACAATAACAGATGGATGAATGCAGGAGCATTCTTTCTTAGATGATGCACAAAGAGGAAAACACACTTCTCTCCAAAGAGCAGATCTTCCATGGGCCTGAGGTGGGTACTACACTGCTGCAGTTTAAACATCACAGCATGGGGGTTCGAGATAGCCTAGCAGTTAAGAATGCTTGTTATGCAATCATGGAGACTGGAGTTTGGATCCCAGCACCTATGTAACAAACCAGGTATCCCAGACACCCTTGAAATCCCATCTCCAAGAGAGGTGAAGACAGGGAGGTCATGTGGGCTTTCTGGGTTCTAGCTTAGAAGAGAAAACTTGAGTCTCAGCTTCAGGAAGACATCTTGCCTTAAAAAACTAGTTGTAGAATAGTAGAGGATAACTGCTGCCCTCCTCTGATATGTATACACACACACACACACACACACACACACTCACACACACACACACGCATGCACACACACAAACAAATGAATCTCATCTGATATCTATGCACATGCACATGCATGCACTCACACATACACACACACGCATGCACTCACATGTACACACACAAATGAATCTAATCTGATATCTATGCACGCACACACACACACATGCACTCACATGTACACACACAAACAAACGAATCTAAATACTATAGCTTCCTTTACTGCCCCCCCAAATCCCCAGGAAATACATTTCTTTGAATTTTAGGTGCCTGCCACAGTCTATTTTCCAATGAGGAAAAAACAGCATTCAACCTAGGTTCTTTTTTTTTTTTTAAAGATTTAATTTATTATGTATGCAGTGTTCTGCCTGCAGGTCAGAAGCGGGCACCAGATCTCATTATAGATGGTTGTGAGCCATGATGTGGCTGCTGGGAATTGAACTGAGGGCCTCTAGAAGAGCAGTCAGTGCTCTTAACCTCTGAGCCATCTCTCCAGCCCTTGTTGGTTTGTTTTTAAGTTCTACTGTGCTGAGAGGCTCATCTACAGTGTGGCCAAAGACCTGATTGTACTTCATGTGGACATATTGGACAGGGCAACTATCCAAAATCTCCTTCACTGAAGAAAGTTCTACTGGATGAAGCATAGAGGCTTATGTGATAACTCTCAATTCACAGCAACCCTACAAGAAACAACCTATAGTTATCGAACTGTCAAATCTATTAGTCCCCTCAACCTAGCAAGGACCTTAGTCAAGAGTGCCACACAACCTCACACATGTGTGAGGTATGAGGAGGGAGGTGTGAGGAAGGAAACCCTTGGTGCATTATCACTGTGGAAAGGTGGAACAAGCCTAACTCCACCAGGATGTCACACTGGTTATGGTTACTTATGCAGTAGAATATTCTACACCATGGGTCTGCTAGGCTGTAAATATTTTGAGCTTGTGAAATAAACAGTCTATATCACAACTACTCCTGCATGAAATCTGTCATAGAATATGTAAAGAGATGGGCCAAGTTGCTTCACATAGTTGCTTCTACCCTATAGCCACAGAACCACAAGAGTAAACACAAGTAAAACTAAACAATGTGAAATTAAAAAGGCAAGTATGAAATAATAGCTTTCTCATGATTCTCTGTGCATAACATTTTGAAATTATATATAGCATACATATTATCATTAAATATTTGTGGATACATAAAAAATACATATAGTGAAAACAAAGCCTTGCTATTGACATGCCTCAACCATAGTGCTGTGTTTACTTCTAGGAAGGAAGAAGGGAACAGACAGCAGGAAGGTGGCACCTTAGTTAGATCTACAGTATTTTATTTCTACAAAAGAAAAAAAAGAATGTATTATATAGAAGAAAGAAACCCTAAAATATCAACCTGAAAGGTCTCCCAGTGGACGAATATGGCTAAGTTAAGCTCAAAAATAATGACAGAATATAATCCACCGGACAACAACAGAACAAAACAACTCCCTCCACACAAACAAAAACCCACCACAACCAAAAAACCCCACAAGTCAATACTGAGATAACTTAATAAATAAATGGGGAAGGCAGACAAAAATAGTTGTGAAGCTATATGCAATTTACTGAGCAAGCAAAATGGCTGGGCAGATGGGTGGCTGTTTTCAAAACACTGGACATCTCTTTCCTTAACATTTTAAAGAAAGCAGTTCCCCAAAGTACCTGGCAAATGTTGGCCAGGCGGCATCCAGGTCGTAGCCCCTTGATGCTAGATCAAACTGCACCTCAGTCAGCTCATACAGTTGGCCCACAATGTCAGAGCTCAGCTTTGGCTTCAGAAAGGGGCTTCTTGCATAATACCAGTCACTGCAGAAAACATACACTGTGTGAATTGAGGAGAAACAAGGATAAGCGAAGAATGAATGTACTCAAGACCATCCTGTGTGGTTCTACCTCATCAAATCCAGTAACCTATGTTACTAAATAAAAAAAAATAAGCAAGCCATTTTATCTTTCACTGCTGAACCACAGGTTCTCAAATAAGCTTTCTTTGCTTCAAAGAAACTTGCAATTATCTGGATGTTTATTATTTATATAATACCTTTCTTTCCTCCAACAAATTTGAGATACTTAAATCTTAGTGACTTGCCAAGAAAGGGTAACTGTAGGAGACAGGACAATTCCTTTGGGGAAGATAACCTCAGCTTTTATTCCTTTCATAGAATCCAACAAGACACACTGGGCTCACTTCTAACTTCTGTTCAGACATTAAAAGCCAAGGAACAAATGTCTATCCAGAAATGTTTTATGCACATTGTTATTGTGATTTATCCATTTCACGAGACATTGTTATTGTGATTTATCCATTTCATTCGAAGCAGTAAGAAGTTTAAAAAGATAGTACTTATAAGTCTAAAGAATTACTTGGCTCATATTTGTGGTCTGTGATGCTGAACTGTTTATGGTAGTCTTTACCAAATACCTACAACAATATACTCTTCAAATCAAATGTGCAAATGTTTTTAACTCACAAGCCTGTCACATGTATAAGAATGTAATCAGTCTTAAAGGCAACAGAATAAAGCTAAACATTTGCTTGTTATTTTTAAATTCAAAAGTCCTTTCTTTCATTAACTCAAATATCTAGGGAGAGGCATAGGAGAAACAGAAAAAGAATGCTGGGCAGCTGCTAATCTGATGCTCCCTTACTCTCACTCACTCAGACCCACCTTTCTCCTTCTCTTACTGTTTCCTTGTGAGGCTACAGCACATACGAGGTACACAGTACTCACAGCAATTGCCCTAAGGTCTCCCAGGAGCCATGATATGTTGATGGGAACTGGCTCTGTGGTAGGTGGGGTCCAGGCTGAGTAAAGGAGAACCACACAGGCAACTCTTGTGGGAAGCAAAGGAACACTGGCTCCAATGAGCCACCACCCATCAGGAAAAGACATGTGGCCACCAGGAGTTAAGAGCTCTGGCTCTAAGCTCTAGTACCACAGTTGAGCACATGAGAGCACTAGAAAAAGGTAGTATTTACCTCTTTACCACTTTTATACTACATGCTCAAAGACTGGTAGGAAGGACCAAGAATAATGGCTGTAGAAGAAACTGGAGGCACCTACCACTGTCATTCTGACATAATTTCTGTTCATGGGTTAAGCCCAGCACAGTCTTGCAGTTACCTGGTTACTTTAGTGTTCATGAAGCACTGCTGCAAAGTGTCTGCCAACCTCTGGTGCACCAAAGAGTAGCGAATGAAAGCTCTTCCTTTTCCCAGAGATGTTCGGAGCTGAAAACACAGATTACATTGAGATGAACACCTCCTCATGGAGAATTAGCAAAGGCCACAAAATAGGACAGAACATGCCATCCAACCCTGCTCTGACACTGGCAGCCCTCATACCCATCAAAGGATGGGAAACATCTGGCACCGTCACTCTAGAAAGAAGCCTGACGTGGGTGGGCTTATCGCAGGCCTCTATCTGAGAATACTCTGCAGCAAACATGTGAAGAAAGATATGTGGATGGGAATCAAAACCTGTACCTCGAATGCAGTCACTCTTGCTCTTCTTCCTATCAGAATCTCTGAGTCTGACAGGAAACTCCTTGATTTCATCTGGAATAAGGTGTGAAACCTGGAGGTAACTGAATGGCTTCTCACATGGAAACTATAGGAGGAAGGGATGGTAAACTTGGTTGGTGCTGGGCTTAAGGTACAAGGGGGTCAGGCTCAGGGAGAGAGGCCTCAGTGGCTTGGTTGGAACATGTGTAGAAAAGGGGAAGAATAAAAAGAGTGGAGTTGTGTAAGAGGAGCTCTGTAAGCATGAGTTTTCTGGCCTGTCTGGTCCTGAGGCCCCTGCCCGAAATGAACACATAGACACTATATTAGTTATAAATCTGTAGGCTGGTGACTAGGGTTTCTTATTGGCTAGCTCTGTCTTTTTCTCTTTTTTTTTGGTTTTTCTAGACAGGGTTTCTCTGTGGCTTTGGAGGCTGTCCTGGAACTAGCTCTTGTAGACCAGGTTGGTCTCGAACTCACAGAGATCCACCTGCCTCTGCCTCCCGAGTGCTGGGATTAAAGGCATGTGCCACCACCGCCCGGTGGCTAGCTCTGTCTTAATTATTAACCCATTTCTATTAATCCATGTATTTCCACATAGCCTTGGCTTACCGGAGAATGCTGGACCTGCAACTCCTTTGCGGGCTACATGATGACTGCTCAGCATCTCCACAGAGAACGATTTCCTGTTTGTCCCTGCTTATATCCTCATTCTGCCCATCTATGTCACTTCCTGTCTATCTGTACCTCCAGACCTCTATGGTTAGCTAATAGCAAGTTTCTGCCCACCTATGTCACTTCCTATCTGGCCAATCAGTCAACCAGTGTTTTATTTATTAACCAATGAGAGAAACATACACACAGAAGGATGTTTAACAGTCTCCTTTGTCTCCATCAAACCCTCATGTATCTGTTCATGCTTTCCTAATTGGACTGGTTTCTTTTCAGAGAAGGCAACTCATTGCATTTAGTCAATGTGCTATGGATGAGAATAGGGCTTTCCAAGGAGTCTTGTCACCTGGGAGTAATGTCATAGAAAAGCCCAAGTGTCCACAACTCTACAATGACTTTGATGACAAATTCATGTAAAAGCATAAAGGAATTCATCTGAGGTTTAATCACTTACAACATGGTATGCTGTGCAGACTCTGCAATGAGGCTGCAATGCAGGGCCCTACAAGCTGTGGGCAAATGGCAGCCAAGACAAGTGGATTAAAGTGAACTGCCATAGAGAACATTTGAGAGGTTTGAAAATTAAGATTCATAACCTCAATATATCAGTCCCAGAAGTAGCCAGGCATTCAAAACACATTGAGTCTACCTTAGGTATCTATTGGCACAAGCTCTGAATCTGGGTAGAGAAAGCAGAGCCAGCACTCTCTCACTCTCTTAAAGATCAGAATGTTTAGAGAGGGATGACAGTAGTTTGGTCAAAAGAGGGTCTTATTATTTTCTACCACATTAAGATGTCCTAGATTGAGACAGGAAGTATGTGGCATGCCACCAAGGCACCAATAATGCTGTAAACATCCCAGGAGCAGTTAACACCTTTAACTCAGAGGTATTTATTACTTTGAGTCATTCTTACTGATGACTCAAAGAAGTAATATAACATAAGGTGATTTTAAAAGACATGAAACCTCATGAACTACGGAAGCCATAAGACATTTCCCAACCATAGTCACGACAGCTGAAATGGAGGTGGGCAGAAGACTGACTTGATACAAAGCACTAAGGCATGCTTCCAAATAGTTATCTCAACAGATGCTTAGAAGACAACCTCCATGCCAACATCCATGTACAAACACTTTCTTCTCTGATGAGTGAGGTGAGAACAAAGTGCTCAATGGGGACAATGGGGACATCTGGGTAGCCCAGAACAGCTAGGCAAGGTGCCCACCTACATACCTCAAAACTGGAATAATGGTAGAATTTAATCAGATCTCTCTGCCCACAAAACCACTCTTGTCTGCAAACTCTCAGAGCAGGAGTGAGTCCTTATTCCTCCTACATGACAGTAAAATTTCTTAAATGATAACATTTGAGCTCATTAGCTGAACAGATGATTATATAAGGAGCTAGCTACTTACTTTAAAAAATGTCCCTCAGGAAAAAGAATATTTCTTTTGTACTGCAAATGAAAGTAACTACATACTGCCTTTTTAAAAAATGTTTTAGATCATAGGTCAGCTTTCATCACTCAATTCCCGGTTTTCTTAGCATCCCATATACACCATGCTGAAAAGGCACACAATAGTAGCATGGGACGGGAGACCTGCAAGGAACATGGGGTGTCTCTGCTTTAAACCAGACCTCTGTGCCATGTGCCTGGAGCAGAGCTGGCCTCCACATACTTCAGGGAAACCCATTCCAGAAGAACTCATTTTGAGTCTCTGCAAGTGGCTCACTAGAATGTTCACATATTAGCACAAATGGCTATCTCCTGCCCCAAAGGCCCCAAGGAGTCCTATAAATACTTCTGACCCATTAAATTCTAGTTACACTTGAAGATCCAAAGAGCACCAAGTAATGGGGAAAGTTAATATCCAGCAATTTTCCTACCTAGTGACATTTCAAGACAAAGAACAGAGTTTTCAACCATAGTTAAACAACTGGGCCCCATGGGAAATCAACCTGCATGAGCAAGTCAGAAGTCAGCACACAGCTTCCTTAACTTCTTTAAAGTCTATCTGCATGGCCTCAAAAGGTCTGAATGCATTATGAAGAGAGGAGAAAAAGAGCTAAAAAGTAGACTGTTTTAGAAAACACTTCATGACCCTAGGAATGAAGACTAACTTACTGTTAGACTTCACTTGTCCAGAGTCATATGACTGAAGACTTCAGTGCTGATGCAATGGGTGAGGAATGGGAGAAGTGGGAACCTTTCCAGATTCCTGATACATTACACACGGCTCTACATCGTCAACTTGAGCTTCTCACCAGCCTCCCAAGACCAACCCACACCACACTGACATTAAAGATACATGCAGGACAAACACTATAGAACTGCCATCCTCCCTCACTTGCCCAGAGTCAGAGGGGGCAGCTGGTAGAAGTCACTGAGCCTTGGATGTCAGTGTGCTTATGCTGTTTCCATCTATAAGAAGGAAACCATGGCCCTTGCTGGTATTCCTGTGAGTGCTATTGCTAAAACACCCAGCCTTCTAACACCGTGGCCTTTGAGGCCAGCCAAAGAGCCTGGGTGCCGATTTTAAAGCGATCACACACTTGGCAGAGATGCTAACAAGACAAAACGCACAAACTTTCCTAACCTTTCTCCAAATTTTGGGCTCACTTGCTCTCCCTGTATGTGTGCTTCACTTCTGGGTTGACTGGGCTGATGAGAGTCGCTGGGGATGGGGATGGGGATGGGGAATGAGAGGCATGAAGGAAATCATCTGAGGTTTAGGCACTCACAATATGGTGTGCTGAGCAGACTCTGATATGGGCATCAACACAGGGCCTTCCAGCTTCTGGTGTAAAGCAGCCAAGATAAATGATAAAGGAGCTGCCACAAAAGTCTCAAGACAGGATTGCAGATTAGGACCCACAAAGGAAGAAGGGTATGTAGTGTGGTGTGGCATATTTGTGTTTCTTAAGTTTCTAGTAAGACAAAACCAGAGCATTCAGCCCTTCCTCAAGGGCCCAGCTGGATGTAGGACATTACTTAGCAGCTGGGCATGGTAAGAAATATGCTTGAGAGTCTACCTTACTCTCCTCACTTCAAATCTAAGTTTCTTGAGCAAACTGCTGGAAAAGTAGCCTAGCAACTCTAAAAATCTTTCTGGTTTACATTTATTTATTTATTTATTTATTTATTTATTTAGTGTGTGTGTGTGTGTGTGTGTGTGTGTGTGTGTGTGCGTGTGTGTGTGTATGCATGCGCGCGAGCATGCACATGTGTGCTCATGTGCATGCTCGCGCCAGGCCAGACTTGCCAGGCCATGTATGTGTCATAGCATATGTAGGGAGATCAACTTGCAGGAGTCTGTTCTCTCTTTCAACCATGTGAGTTCTAGGAATGAAACTTTGGTCATCAGGCTTGGTAGCCAATGCCTTTACCTAAAGAACTGTCAAGTAAGCCCCTGACTTAGCAACTCTAAAGAAAATGATTTTTTTTTAAAAAAGGGAAGCAATGTTTCACAATTCCAAAGGGTGGATGAACAGAGACTTTATAATGTCGATAGCCCAGTTGGGAAGTAACATTTAGGACCTGGCCCATTTCTGCTTAGTCTAAACTCAGGTAGTTCCCATGAGCTTGAATCATATAACAGGAGCCCAGTATGCCAAGACTGGATTTCTTGGCTTCTTGGTCACCCATAGACTTCATGCTATATCTAATTATTTGTAGAAGAGGTGTCCACAAAGAAGCTTTAGGCAGGCCAGTGGAAGACAGATGGCCCTTCCCTTCATGGCTTCACTTACCTCAGAGATGGACCTGACAAATCGGATCCCATCATTTGCTCCCTTCACCTTGGCTAGGCAGGCACAGAAGTAATCCCAGTAGTCCTTCTTGCTACCCAGGAGGCTAGTCTTCTCCTTCTGATCAAACTGGGCAAAGAAAGGAACAGAGAGGAGGTCTGAATCCACTGCTGTTCATGTTCCATTAACATAATAAAATTACTAACTTCCTGGGGACAGGCACTGAGGGAGGCCTCTTGATGGTCTTAGTTTAATTTATTAGCAAATCAGAATATGTTAGTTTACAAACTTTAGATGTGATAATTGAGGCTAGTAAATACCAGCTCAAGGTCATATAACTGGTAAGATTTAGGAATAGTTATCCCAAAAGATTTATCTCTTGATATTTGCCTAGCATATACAAAGCCTGAGTTGTAGTTCCAGTATAGCAAGCTAGTTTGACTTATTAATAGAAAGGAAGGAAGGTAGGAAAGAAGGGAGAAAGGAAAGCAAGAAGGAGAAAAGAATAATAATTAAAGGAAAAAAAGAAAGATTTATTTTAAGGGTTACTATCATAGTTTGGTGAAAAACCTCCAATATGATAAGAAAACGCTGTAACTTAGGGAACTGAGGCAATGACATTTATCCATTTCGAAACTCTCAGGAGTCAATACTATCTTAAAATACATGAAAAAAGTCAAATTAATGTCAGTGTTGAGTACTTTCAAATTCAAAACCAAAATGGGCTGAACTGGAAAAGGTTAAAAAAACAAAAAAACAAACAAACAACAACAAAAAAACAAAACAAAAACAAAAACAAAACAAAGCAAATCATCCTGGTATCAAAGAACCAGTTGGAGACATAAGGTGAGTCCTTCCATGCCTATCTTTATTTCTAGCAGCTCTCTCACCTATGTTCTTTGGTAGGATGTGATACTGTAAAGTTTGGTAGGTATCTTTCTATACCATTTATAAAATTTCTCCTTGGTTGTGGAGCAAGATTAACATACACTCCTATGAAATCTAGGCAACACAAAACAAAACCCAGAACAAACAGTGATGCCTCATACAACTGTGGTAAAATGACTACTGGTCCATTTCTTTCCTGTCTATTTCAAAAGTATGTACTTCCCAATCAGCAGAGCTGTCTGGGTCAAGTTAAGCAGACACTAAAGTTACACCATGAAAATGTTAAAAGAATGTTTGCTTGATTAACCCTGATTCAGAAATAGCCAGCTCTACAGTAACCGTGCTTAAGGAGCAAGGTTCTGAAATGGGCCTTGGATGATCTTCCAGAGTCTGAACTCTTGGAAGCCGCCTCTATTACTGGCTATGTAGATATATTGTGTCTGTAAAGGTGAGACACTACAGGGTTCAACAAGTTCTCAAAGGGTGTAAATAACTACCCTACCCTACAGTTAAGATGGCTTAAATCTTAGAGAAATGTTCTTGGTTCCCAGAACTCACTAGGGAGGACTGAGCTCTTGGGACTGCTCTGACTCTCAGTCTCACCACAAGGGCTTAATTGCTCCATTGTGCTTTCTGAACCACATCCTGGAAACTGGTAAGAGTCACTCAAATAGGGGCTGGAGAGATGGCTCAGAGGTTAAGAGCACTGACTGCTCTTCCAGAGGTCCTCAGTTCAATTCCCAGCAACCACATGGTGGGCCACACCATCCGTAATGATCAGGTGCCCTCTTCTGGCATGCAGGGATACATGCAGGCAGAATACTGTATATACACAATAAATAAATAAATAAATAAATAAATATTTTTAAAAATTCTTTTAAAAACAAAGAGTCACTCCTATAGGGAACAAGAGGCAACTGTGACAAAACCAACACATGACAAATGCCACTTACTTGCAGAAGATACTCAAGTTTATAAGAAAACTTGTGCAAGTTGGTGCTGTCATCTGTGATCGGTTCTCCACCTTCCTTAAATTCACTGCTTAGCTCTGTCACTGCATCTTTAAGACAACAAACAGGAACATGTGACCAGAGAGACATATTTGTCTACTTACATCTTAACATTAGCATACGTCTGAGATGTGCTGAAAAGTAAGTCTGAGAAAGCAGAAATAACACCTGGAAGTACAAAGATAAGTGGTCAGTGATGGTCACCTTGGAAACACACAGGACTTGTAAATATTCAGGTGATATAACTTCAGATAATAGAGTCATAAATGCACTACGAGCCCACAGACACTGCAACAGCTTGCTGACTGGGCACACTTCTTAAAATTCATCCCTGTGTATCCACCACCAAGCTAGTCCTGTGTGTACACAGCCAGCCAACAAATGGTTGCTATGCAGATTAACCAACTGCAGTATCACAAAACAGACTTGGGACAGTAAGGGGCAAGGAAATGACCAGGATAATCTGTTTTGTGATAACAAAACACCCGATTCTGGGTAATCACAAAGTAAAAATATTTATTTAGCATTTCAGCAGCCCTGGAATTGGGATTCATGTTAGATGTGTTAAAAATAAGGCAAAACTTTCTCTGCAATGATTCATTAAACAAGAAACACACCTAAAAACAAGGCATCAATTTTGAAGACCCCAAATGGTGGCCTTTAGCATTTAATAGTGTGAAGTTCTCTTTCATAACTTGCCCCCACAGGAATTAGACCATATATAAAAGAGTACTCTGTGAAACAGCATTGAGTTCTTTTCAGGGTGGTCATAACCTAATCACCTGTCACTAGACTCTAAACATGTCCCATTTCTCTTCAACAGCAAAAGCCAAGCTTCTAGCACAAATTATAGCATTTACTACACCCCTATCAGCACAGGTTAAATACAGGTTTCAGAGCATCAGCAAGTACAAGAAACAGTAATAATGATAACAATATCTGTGTCTGTTAATTGGGTGCCTAAGAGGAGTCAGACCTTTATATGTATTTTTCATGAATAGAGTGTCTGCCTTATTTCAATATATAATACACATTCTAATTTCAGCACTGAGAAAAGATGAAAAACATTAAATACAACATGGAATCCAGGAAATCTTTTATTATTACCCCCATTTTACAGATAAAGGTTACAGGGGCCAGAGACTCTTTTAAGATCCTGATGGCAAACAGCAGAGCTCTAAGCAGACATTGGTCCCTTCACCTCTCCAGTGTGCAGTTTGCTCCCCTTGCTTATAGGTTGGGTTTGATGACAGGATGTAGGTTTCAAGACTACTGTGAGATTTCTGTGAAGCTAATATAGATTCATAAGGCTTTTTTTGAAAACTAGCCACTGTGACGCAGAAAAGACTATTTTGTGGTGAAACTTCTAAAGCCAATGGCCAACACAGATTTGCCCCAACTGTCATTTATTTTCTCTGAATGTCTGTATAAACAAAACAAAACAAAAACACTAAACATTTTAGCTGAAAGTGTATAACCCCAAGCTTTGTTCCATACTGGTTCTATGATACTAAGAAAGTCAGATTCTCCACTGTGCCTATTTCCTTCACTGCAAAATGGTAGCAGCAATGGCACCTACTCCACAGAACCAAACAAGATGATTTCACAGGTTATTAGTAACATGTACACACAGCAGTGTCTTTCGTATGTACATGAAACACCATACAAAATATGACTCAAAAAGTTTTGGATTTTGGTGCATTTCATTTATCAGAACTTTAAATCATGAATGTTCAATCAGCAAAGTGTTCCAAAATTCCAAAGTATCAAAAAATATTACAAAATATTATAAAATCAAACAAAATCAAAAATCTGGAACACTCAACATGCATCAGCTATGAGAGGCCCCAAAGCACTACACAAAGCAAATCTGAGAAAATAGGCTGGACCTTGCTGGCTTTGGATTGCAGATGCAGACTGTGTACTTCATTGAGGATATCCCAGACTAATAGCCTTTACTATAAGACCTTTGTTTGTCTAGGAACCTGGACTTCTAGGTGGTCAGGGAAGTGTCACTGTGACTTCTGCAGGCACAGCTCTATGGCAAACGTGTTGGAGCTCCAGAGGCTTACAAACATCAAACCTGGCAGAGTTGGGGATGAGAGACCTACTAATGTCTGGTCCTTGGGAAGTCATCTAATAGGGTAAACTTGGGTCTCTGCAATTCACAGAAATGCTGTTATTCCATCAAGGTCTAGCTGCAGTTTTATCTGCTTGCCCTCTCTTGCCTTTCTCCAGTGGAGAAGGGCTACAAACCCAAGTGGCTCCCTGAGGAAGCCCAGAGGTAGTAGGCCTGGTAATAAAATGCATGGAACAATGGCCACCAGTGGCTGGGGCTGGTGTGGGTAGATGCAACATGAAACCTCCAAGTACCTCACCTGTCATCCTGCTTGAAGAGATGAGAATTTTCCTTTCCCTAAAAGTCAAGCTCACCAAAGCCCAACAAGGGGTGGGGTGATTCCAAAGGCAACTAGGCAGTTTAAAGCACTCAGAACTGAAACTAATCCCTATACTTTTAGTGCTATTTGGTTTTATTCACAAACTAGCTGTGTTGCTCTGACAGGAGTGTGAGGTAAGCCCTCCCAGCTGCACAGAGGATAGATATCTGAGAACCAAATATTTCAATAGGATATAAACAAAGAAGAAAGGGCTGAATTCTGACTATCAACACCCAGGGCACAGACCCACTGTAGGATTAAAGTCTCTTTATTCCAGATGACACCAAGGCAAGACACAGGCCAGAGCTAGGTTATAGAACCCAGCAAGCGCGGCCAGAACAAAAAGGCCAGGGTCCCCACGTGCAGCCTCTTAAGAAGCTCCCTTACGTCACCCTGGCTTTCCTTCACCACGCCCTTATGGGCGAGTCCCGGGTCCACCTGGTACCTGTACCAGGACTATTGGGCGGGGCTAGAGTGTCTCCCTACAACCCACATTCCTTAAAACCAAGCCCAGTTCACCAGCCACTCAACCAGACCTTGTAGATCACGGATGATCCTCTGCAGCTGGGTCTCAGTGCTGCTAGAAGCCATGGTGTCTCCTTTTCTTGGATGTGTAGGTCCACAACAGGCTTTCACTTCAGTGCTGTGCGGCTTCCAGTCAGCAGTGGTCAGACTCCATGGTGGCACCTGTGCAGGGAAGAGGCCACAGTTTAAAGAGTGTAGAGGATTTCCACTCTGGGCACAAAGACCCATCAGGTATCTTTCCTTGAAGAGATGGATTGACCTTTTTGTGTGAATCTTGTTGGCAGGTATGCTCAGGTTTGCTTCTGACATAACTTACATTCTGACACCATGACATGCCTTCTAGACTGTTCTTTTGGTTGTTTTTGTCAACTTAACACAAACTGAATTTTGTTTAGTTTTGTTTGTCAACTTGACCCAGCTACAGTTATTGAAGAAGGAACCACAAGTGAGAAAATACCTTTTATGAATGACTCATGGACAAGTTTCTGAGGCATTTCCTTATTTAGTGATTGATGTGGAAAAGCCCAGCCTATTGTGGTTGGTCCCACCACTGGGTAGGTGGTCCTGGATGGTGTAAAAAAGTAGGCTGAGCAAGTCATGAGGAACAAGTCAGTCAGCAGCACTCTTTCATGGCTTCCCTCAATGATGGAGTGTGACTAAAGAATTTTAAGATAAAGTCTTTATCACAGTAATAGAAATCCTAACCAAAACACAGACTTAACAAGAAGCAAGGTCAACTTAAGAGCACAGCTGTTCTTTCTGAGCTGCCCATCCTGTCTCTTGGGACAGAACAGCCTCATATTTCATTCTCAGAAAAGTTTCCAGTGGCTCTCTTACCACTTCCCACAGAGGTCAGACCTGCTTATTTCAAATTCTGACATCCCTAAACCCTGACGAGCTAGCTCTGTTCAGGGCCATTTTTTTCTTATTCCTTTCTAAAGAACAGTTAGAAAGTTCTGGCCAGGCAATGTTGGGGTTGAGGGGGCAAGTGACAGGGGATACATACCCTAGGGCTTCTGACAGGGACAGCCTGGCCTGCCTAGTAAATAAAGTGGCTCCTCCATTGTCAGTGGTTGAGCTTCTTCTGCCCTGTGTTCTGCTAAACCCGAGGGTGAAAATACTCCCTGACCTGCCACCCAAGAGTCTACATAGCCCTCCTTCCAGCCCAGGAACAAGGTACTATTTTAAACTCAGTCATAGTTTTCTCCAGCTGGAGAGTCCCCTACTTGGGCAGCTGTTAATGTCATTTAAGGACACAGTAGTGTTTGAAGATCAACGAAAAGGAATGTGAGTACCTGGAAGGGAGTTATGACCACACATTTGGACATCAAGGCCTTTCACAACCTTTAATCTACCCTTTAGGTATCCTGCCTGAAGGTGCAATATCTGCTGTAAGGATAGTAACAGCCACATTACTGACAGCCTGCCTAGGGTTCTGGTCCATAGTTTACACAGAACACTTACTTTTCACAATTATCATGGTAAGGTAAAAAATCTCCTATTTACAAAGAAAAATCTCATGTTCTGTAACCTAAGGCCCAGGGCCAAAAAATAGAACTGACTTGTTTACTGTTCTATGTGTTTTCAAACCTGGGGTTTTCCCAGTAAATTCTGGGACAGCACAATTGTCACTATAGAAAACGACTTACCACTTCTACTGGCTCCTAGGAAGTATCTTGAACTTCAGTGGTAACCAATAACATGCCACTCTGAGTCTGTCTAACATATGCTAGCTCTCACTCATTTAGTGCCATGGCTCCCTTATGGCTTTAGATGGGGCAAGGAAGCCGTGGAAAGGAAATGGCTCTAGCCATAAACAACTCCAAATATTTACAAGCATTCTAGTGACTAGTCAGGTCAGCATAGGCTTCTCATTGACCAGATGCCTAGCGTCTGTCTATTTTTAACTTGTAAGCCAACACAGTTGTGACTCAGTGAAAACAGAGCACTTCTCAGGCCCAGGAAGAAAGAGTCAGGCACTCAGCTAGACCACAGTCCCATTAATGCACGACACAGGCTTCAGGGAGTCAGGGTTCAGGATTTCTAGAACCAATCTCTATAAGGCCCCCAATAAGTACTGGTGCCATTCATCAAGGATAATAGGCGGGGACAGAAGTGGTTTATGAGAAGCCTGCTTCCCATCCCAGCGTTTCAGTGTTTCTCCCAGGTCACACGCCGAACACAGAGACCCAGTAGGAACCAGTCATAGCTCTAGAGAGGGCCAGAACCGATGTTCAGCCTCTTCACATAAGGCCCAGGCAGACAGTCTCTTAGTATGCTTTCCATTACCGTGATAAAACACCATGACCAAGCTGGGTAGTGGTGACTCACGACTTTAATCCCAGCATTCAGGTGGATCTCTGAGTTCCAGGACAGCAGGGCTACACAGAGAAACTCTGTCTCAAAAAAACAAAAACACAAACCAAATCAAAACAAAACAAAAACCCCACCATGACCAAAAGCAACTTGAGGAGGTAAAGGTTTATTTCAGCTTATAGTTGTAGTCTATCATGAAAGGAAGTCAGGGCAGGAACTTGTGACAGAAACCTGGAGACAGGAACTGGAGAGGCCATAGAGGCACACTACTTACTAGTTTGCTCCTCATGGCTTGCTTAGCCTGTTTTCTTATTCAACCCAAGACCATTTGCCCAAGGGTGGCAATGCTTGCGGTAGGCTGGGCCCTTCCTACACCATTCATTAAGAAAATGCCCCTATAACCTGCCTCTGGGACAATCTGATGGTGACATTTTCTCTATTGAAATTCCCGCTCCCCATATATCCCTGGCTTGTGCCACGCTGTCCAAACAAACAAACAAACAAGAAAATCTAACCAGGACAGGCCCTATTGGTGAGGTAGGAATGACTCTGTATCCTCACTATCTACATGTGGCCCGATCATCACCCTTTATTAGATGCTTTGTGCAGGCAGAGATTCACAAGGTACAGTCTAGCTTTGCTGAAGCTGAGCTACTGTGTCGGCTAGTTTTATGTTAATTTGACACAAGTTAGAGTCATCTGAGAGGAGGGAGTCTCAGTTAAGAAGATGCTTCTATACGATCATGCTGTAGGCAAGCCTGTAGGACATATTCTTAATTAGTGACTGATGTGAGATGGCCCAGCTCATTGTGGGTGAGGCTATCCATGAATTACTGGTCCTGGGTTCTATAAGAAAACAGGCAAGCCAGTCAAGAGAAGCAAGCCAGTAAGCAGCACTTCTCTTTTCTGCATAACTTTCTGCCTCCAGCTTCTTGCTCTGCCCGAGTTTCTGTCCTGACTTCCTTCAGTGATGAACAGTGATGTGGAAGAATAAGTCAAATAAACCATTTTCCTCCCCAAGTTGCTTTTGGTCATGGTATTTCATTACAGCAATACTAATCCTAACTAAGATAGAAATAGATACCAGGAATGGGGTTATTGTTGTGCCCATGTTGTTTTGAGGATTGTGGAAGGACTTTGGAACTTTGAGCTAGAAAAGTCATTGAGTGTTGAGACTTCAGTTCTGTAGTGCTTGGGAGACAACGTTGAGAGCGATGCTGATGATGAAGGCCTGGTGAGAGTCCCTTAAAGACTCTACTAATGCTGTTTGCTATTTTGGACTAAGAACCTGTGGTTCTAGTCATCTGGGGCTGAAGAATTGGCTGTGATTAACAAGAAATCAGAAACACAAAAGTAAAATCTTTGCTTTGCTGGAACAATGGATGTTGGTCAGCTGAGACTGAAGAATCAGCTGTGATTAAGAGTCCAGCATCAAGGTGAAGTCCTCTAGAAAGTGTTCCCTCACGGTCATCACACAGAAGCTGTGTTCCAGGAGTAGTCAAGGTTCTAGCTCATGCTGGTGCTGCACTTAACAGTGGAAGAGTCTCCCAGGTGGTATGTGTTGAAGGCATGAAGGGGTCATGGAAAGTAGCTGGGGCTTGGGCTCTATGTGGTAGGGCTGGAGTCCCTGAAGACAGCCCAGGAGAGGCTACCTGTGAAAGTGTAGCTCAGTCGAAATAAAAGAACCCAGCATTTTAGATATGCCAGCACCATGGGATGACTGCTAAGAAGAACAACAGCCACGGAACGGAGGCTGCCTAAGCTTAGGAGACAAGCTATGTATGCTGGAGAGAGCAGAGCAGAAGTGACCCAGGCCCTGTGGAGAAGCCCAGAAGATTGTGAGTGGATTTCAGAACTTGGACACTGAGTTATTTACAGAGATGGAGTTTGACTTTGTTTTGTTCAATTTTTGACAGTGCCCTGGTTCTTGAAGAAATTATCTAACTTATTTTTTTTTTTTATTTTATAGGAGCCTGCAGTTGAGAAACTCCAAAATTTTTGGAGACTGAACTTTTTTAAAGTATTGGAATTTGTGAGACTATTGGACTTAAGTTAGTAAAATGTTTCATGTTGTGATGTTGATATTAATGTGTAACCATGGGGATGAACAAGAAGGGAAAAGTTTCGGCTTAACAGTGATATGTTTGTGTGTCAAGTTGACAAAGGGTCAATTGTACTGGCTAGTTTTATGTCAACCTGACACAAGCAGGTTTGTAGGGTATTTTCTTAATTAGTGATGGGTGTGGGCAGGCCTCAGCCATTAGGCTGAGGTTCTCTGTTCTATAAGAAAACAGGATGGGCAAGCCAGGAGGAGCAAGCCAATAAACAGTACCCCTCTGTGGCCTCTGCATCAGTTCCTGCCTCTAGCTTCCTGCCCTGTTTGAGTTCCTGGCATGACTTCTTCAGTAATGGACTATGATGTGGAATTATAGGCCAAATAAACCCTTTCCTCCTCAAGTGGCTTTTAGACATGGTGAAATATCATAGCAATAGTAACCCTATCTAAGAAACTATCTACCAAGGAGAACAAGAGAAAAACATCTGGTATCTAGATAGAATACAAGTGGCCCACGCAGGGCTATAGATAACAACTCCTGGGTATTTGGCAATAAAGAGAAATGAGTCATAGAAATTACTACCAGGCACTGAGCCTTCAGGGTGTTGTTCTGAGTTTAAAGAAACCCCTGGAAAGGCTATATACTTTATGCTTATGTTAATACAATGTTTTTGCAAAGAGAAATCAGAATACTTGTTGCAGAAAATGGGGAACAGATGGGTATAAATGCAAAAGGGCATGTGGTGGTAGAGGAAATGCAACAACTGTCATCCATGTCTTGTTTATGGTGGCATGTGTAAAAATTCACATAATGACCTGGACTTGGTAGTATACACCCATAATCCCAGCAGTGGGGAGGCTGAGATAAGAAGACTGCTGTGGGTTCAAATCCATTCTGTTCTATGTAAACAGCTGGGCTATATATTAAGAGTCTATCTCAAGACAAAACCCAGACGGCTGGGGATGTAGCATACTGGTAGGTAGTGTTTGCCTAGGATGCTCAAAGCCATGGATGGGTCCAAGCCCCAGTACTCAAAACCAAAAACCAAAACTGATAAACAACAACAACAACAAAAACAAAACAAAACAAAACAAAAAAAACCCAGGGGGGGACATAAATCCCAATAGTAATAAATAAAAACTCACATAGCTGAATTATATCTCCCCTCAAAGCAGTAGTGTGATAATTTTTAAAAACATGATGGGTGCTGATATGGAATAATGCTCTTGTTCACTGTAAAGATTTGTCACTCGTATTGGTTTAATAAAAGGCTGATTGGCCAGTAGCCAGGCAGGAAGTACAGGTGCAGCTACTACACTAGAATTCTGGAAGAGAGCGGTTTCCAGTCAGACACAGAGGAAGCAAGATGAGAATGCTTTACTGAGAAAAGGTACCAAGCCCGTGGCTAAACATAGATAAGAATTGTGGTTTAATTTAAGATGTAAGAATTTGTTAGTAATAAGCCTGAGCAATAGGCCAAACAGTTTATAATTAATATAAGCCTCAGTGTGTTTATTTGGCACTGAACGGCTGAGAACAGGGCGGGACAGAAACTTCCATCTACAGTATGCTGAGAGAATAATAGATTCTTTGTGATGACCACTGAGTTGCCAGTATGTCCCTGAAAAGAAATAGGTATAAGTGAGGCCAGATGAAAGAATAGTGAAGGTGCAGGTACAGCTTTCCTGGAGTACTCACTCCACATGAGCCAACCCAGGGAAGGTGGCTTCCAGATGCAATCATGAAGGAAGATGACTGCACCTTTATTCTGTGAAGCCCATGGCTGTATGCACAGGCAACATAAGGGCTAAAATGAGGCTGAGGTGCGTGCTTCTGGGTGAGGGGAGCTGGGGAAGGAGGTAAGAACAGCAGACTGTGGCTAACATCCAGGCTGAGGATGGGACCGTGTGTGTAACCCACAACTCACTGAATTTCCTGGATTCTAGCTATTCGGAATCCAGCCTTAAGGAAAAGATGTATGTCAATTAAACCAAGATCTTGGCACAAGGGTCTAGATACACACAAAAATGGATTCCTTTATGATTTTGTAGCTGAGCTAAGAGTGTCAGTATACACCTTTATTACCAGTATTCAGGAGGCAGAAATAAGTATATTTCTGTGAATTAGAATCCAACCTGGTCCACATAGCAAATTCCAGGCCAGCCAGGGCTACATAGTGAGACCTTGTTTTAAACAAACAAACACAGCAACCAAACTGTGGTGTTTGAGAGCTGCTACCCAATGTCCATGGCACTCTCTATGGGACCTGATTTTGGTTGTACTTGACTGGCATCAAGTTCCCAGGTCACAGGGTGAGCTTTTCTCCATCACTAATCTCACACGCTGATTTTCCAGAGTCTATGACAGTGGGTTTTCAACCTCCCTAATGCTACAACCCTTTAACACAGTTCCTCATGCTGTAGTGACCTCCAAACATAAAATTATTTTCACTGCCACTTCATAACTGTAGTTTTGCTATTGTTATATATCATAATATAAGTATCCATGTTTTCTGATGCTCTTAGGGACTCCAGTGAAAGTCATTTGACCCCCTACCCAAGGGGTTTCTACCCATAGGTTAAGAACCATTGCTTTAATACAGTTCCTGTTGTGGTGATCCCAATCATAAAATTATCACACTGTTACTCCATAACTGTAAATTTCTACTGCTATGAGTAATAATGTAAATATCTAATATGCAAAATATCTGACAATTGACCCCGGTGGGGGTCACGACCCACATGCTGAAAACCACTGGTCTATGAGCTTAAAAAAACAAAACAACAGGCTACACTCTGGGCAGTCACCTCACAGTGACTCAGGAGGAACATCAAAGCTCTCTAGGTACATTGCCATCTTGTAATGGACTAAGTAATGGACCATGGTTCAAATGATTAGCACTCACAGTTTCCATGGACTCAGAATACTGTACCCTTGGATCAGGGGCCTTATTAACAAAGAAAGACACAGAAGGGGGGCACTCTCCACACCATAGTCAACTTCCTCCTTGTGTCTCTATGCAACCTCCAGAATGATGAAGTCTACTTTGACATCTTCAACTCTTGAGCAAACTGCTCCCCTAATTCAAAAAACACAAGAGCTTCCATACATGTAGCTATAGTCTTTCTTGCCAGTAACTCAATGTTATCTTTACGCCTATCCTAGCAAAGAAGAGACTAAATACATTCTTTCAAAAAATTATTATTTTTACCTAGGACCAAGTACTGAGTTCCTGGTCATGACCAAGATATTCTTTTAGAGGTGAAGGATGTTCTCTGATTTCCAAATTAACTCTATACCTGCCCAGATGCGCTACATGCTATACATATCACATACAGTATATTAATTCTAAACTAAGAAACAAAGACACTCACTCAGCCTAAAGCTTACTTACACCATGGTTCAAATGATTAGCACTCACAATGTTGCCTGCAAACTGGCTCAGGCATGAACAACACAGTGTCTGAGGAGCCACACCAGGAAGAACCATAAGGGGAGGTAGCTGGGATGTGGAAGTCAACCTTGCCATGCTTTCCTAAGACAATAACTAAGAACTGACCGAGAAAGAGAGAACAGGGTGTAGCTAGGTTCCTCCCCTAGCCCCAAACAAAGTCAAACAATTGTAAATTCCACTTTGATCAATAGAAATAAATGATGCCAAAAGGCCGATGGCCTTTCAGGAAGAGTAAATAGCCTTGACTTGGTTCAACAAGCCCAGTAATGTACATCTGTTCACAAACAACAGAGATAGGTGCCTCTGACTAGTACTTGTACCTTTGAAAACTAGGAGGTCCCACTGGCTTGAATTGGAAACTGTTGGTGAGCAAGAAGGCCACCCTCACCAGAAGTTCACCACAGGAATATGGTACTCTCTAGGGGTTTCCAGAGCTCAGCAAAGGGACAGGCATTTCATTACCTGCATCAGGCAATCCAACTCCTGGGACCTATAATTAAAGTATTTCCCTTCTGCATGCCTGAGTCACCTTTTCTGAACCCTCCCTCTTGTTTTAATGAGAACAAGGATTTATGACACTGCCATTGTTTCTTGAACCTTCTCTTGGTCCCTTCCCTCTCAACAATTATAAGAGGTTACTTAGTCATTTCCCTAGAGCACATACAAACAAGCCACAGTTTGGCCTATGGATCCAGAACAGGCTCAGAAAGATCTGAGCCCAGGACAGTTGCTCTGGACTGGAGAGAATCCAGGTGTCTTATTTATTTTTAGTGCATTGGTATTTTGCCTGCATGTCTGTCTGTAGGAGGGTGTCAGATCCCCTAGAATTGGAGTTACAGACAGCTGTGAGCTGCCATGTGGGTGCTAGGAATTGAACCTGGGTTCTTTGGAAGAGCAGCCAGTGCTCTTAACTACTGAACCATCTCTCTAGTCCCTCTAAGTGTCTTTTAAAGAAAATAGACAGTGGTTTGAAGGAAAAGGCTACATGTCTGTTCTTGAGGCTGGAACCATAGTTCCACTGCTGGAAAGCCCAGAGAAACCATCTAGGAGGTAAGGATGAGGCATGTTTCTAGAATGACTACTTCAACAACGAAAAATAGACTTGCCCACAACAAAGACACATGCCACCAAGGTAAGGAAATGTCATATGGCAAAGGCATAACCTCCAGGACCAGAATGTCAATGGGTCAGTGAAGCTGACTGTAATTTAAGAACTGAGTCTTTGATAGGATATGACATAGTTACTCATAGTTACTTTCCCCATTGCAACTAGAAGACACTTGACTAAATCAATTTAAGGGAGGATTTATTCTGGCTTACAATTCAAGTAGATATATTCTGGCATATCAAGAAAGGCATGGCAGTATGACCTGAAGGCTGGCTGGTCAGCATTTAGAAAGCAGAGTGAACAGGAAGTGGGCACCTCAAGTTCTGCCTCAGGTAATCTACTTCCTCCAGTGAAGTCCCATCTCCTAAAGGATTCACAACTTTCCCAAACAGCCCTGTCAAGTAGGGGTTTTGGGTTCAAACACCTGAAGCTATAGGGTACATTTCACATCCAAAGCACAAAGGGCACTAAACATAGCCTTGAAGAAGCTCAGATAACCGCTGGTGCTAACGAGCTAACAGCCAGACAAGAGGTATTTTTGGCACCATTATTAAAGAAGAAGATCTCATTTAGAAGTAGGGGTGTCACAACCGTGAACAACAGTGGTAGTGGGGAGCCTTAGCTTCTAGGAATTTAGCAAAATGGGAAAAAGACGTCTCCAATAAACTTAGAAATTTGACCCTGATAAATGCTTTGATGAAAACAAACTGTCCAGTGCTCATTATTCTAAGCCTTTGTTGCAGAGTCTCACAATCTCCTTCTATGGCTCTTGGTACTATTTATATTACAGTTCTTTACTTGTTAATCATTATTCTTCCCACTTGTCCTATAGCTCCATTACTGTTCATATTTCCACAGTTCCTAGTACAGTTCAGGTATATGAAGAAACCTCAGTAAGTTACTTGCCAAATGAATGAGATGGAATATAGATCCTCAGTACATAAAACAATCAAAACCTTGGGGAATTAGAATATACCAAAAAGTAAATAATAAAAATATTTCAAATAGTGGAAACATGGGCAAACTTTCAACAATGTAAACATTTGTATTTATACACATGGATAAGTATAATCTTGATCCCTCATCAAGGAAACTTCTCTTTACAACAGGAGACCACTACAGAAAGCCACAACCAATCAAAATGCAAAACTGTGGAGCACAGTCCCAATGGCTACAACTACAAAACAACTCCTGGCCATAAGGCTCAGGGTACATTGCAGAGGAGGTGGGTGGAAAGGTTTTAAGAAGCAGGGAGCTTGCTGTGAGAGTGTGTCGTGTCCCCTAAAGATGTAGAAGTTACACTGATAGTTTCACCAACATGTCTGCTTAAATGTGAACTGAAAAAGGACAACAACAAAAAACATGCCAAAGTGGACATGGAAAGCTCATATGGATTCAATTGTATACAAAGAACCACAGGCAACTAGAGAATGCTAAGAATGGGAAAAAAGTCTTTCCCAGGGAAGAGCACACCAATTGGTCATTCAATACCAAGTGGACAGCCCTGAGAAACATTCATATGAGTAATGTTATTCAGACTGAGCAGGTTATATTTAGGAACACATGCCATGTGACAACAATTAATGAAAGAAGAGGCCATGAATTTGAAAGACAGTAAAGACAAGTATAGGAGAGGGTTTGGAGGGAGGAAAAGGAAAGGGAAAATGTTGTAATTATCATCTCAAAATGAAACACAGGTAAAAAGTTCTATTTCTTCAATTTTAAAATGTTTCTCTGTTGAGTACAAATTATGTGCATAAAAACCCACCATGTAATTGTGGAGATTATATTGTCCTTATTGTGAGACTCTTACAGAACTACTTACTATTCCGAGAATGACATAATTCAGGGATGGATGAGGAGTATGCCCTCTACCCTATCCTGTATAAACAGACCCACAGGGTTCTGAGTGCTCTGGGGATTTCTTTAAGACCTGTTGTTCACATGGGATAACAGAATCGTCCACTAAGCATTCCTTAGCTGTGTTGGCCTGAACTACCCAGAGCCAAGGCTCTAGCTCCAGGTTTTTAGGTTCTGTGCCCTTTATCAAGACTGAGCTCTGCTTCATGCTCCCTAAACCTCTCCCCAACCAACTCCTCTAGTCTTTCTGGTCTTACTTTGGACAAAAAGAAGTGTGTATCACAGTTCACTCTCCAAGGACGTCTTCCTCAGAAATTGTTACTCTATCCAGAACAATAATTAGTACTAGTCCCCAGTAATGGAACCTTCTTGCTAGGGTAGTTGTGCTTGCTACCTGGTCTTAGGTTGAAGCCTTAACCTCTGTATCTCAGAACATGATTGTATTTGAAGACAGGATCTTTAGTAGAAAGATATCTGAGATTAAGTGAAGTTTTGATGATAGGTTCCAATTCAATCTAATTTGTGTTTTTGTAAGAGGAACTATGAACATACAAAATATTACAAATATGTGAACATAGTGAGAAAGTGGCAGACACAAATGAAAAGAACCCTCAGGTCCAGCCAAGCCTTTACCTAGGTCCTCAGAAATATGGGAAAATACATTTCTGTTGCTTAAGCCTATTTGTGGCATTTTTGATGTGGTGACCTAACAGGTAACACATTTCCCCAGAGCCATTTTCCATTCCCAGATGTGGGGATCTGACATTATCATTGAGGCAGACTGGGGTGGGGTGATGCCTGGAGTCTAAGTTCTGGGACATGACAGGTAAAGAACAAAACCAAGACGCAGGGTGGCTGAAGCTTGAGCAAGGGGCAATGAACATGACACTTTCCCTTATCAGGAGTAGGTGATCTCTGACAACCTGTACCCTGTTCAGACTTTTAGACTGTTCACATGAACTTTATTATTCAACAAATAATGTGATGTGGATCACGGCATGGTTAGATGAGACTCAGTGTACATTTAGCTCACTTGACGTTTTCTGACCACTTTCTATCTTGTTTTTCAGATGTACTGGGTGGGGGGGTGGTGACAACCTACTTTCACATGGAGATTAAGAATTGCTGTGATTGGAGAAAGTAGGAAAGGGAAAGAACAGATATTCTCAATGGCTAACTTTGGTTAAGATTTCAAGTATCTTCTCTATGTTCCTGACAAGTCTTCAGTTGTCCTGAAAAAAAAAAAAAACATCCAGGCTAACTGATGTGGTAGCACATACCTTTGATCCCAGCACTCAGAAGGCCAAAGCAGGAGCATCTCTATCAGTTCAAGGCCAACACGATCTACAAAGGAGTTCTAGGACATCTAAGGCTGTTACACAGAGAAACCCTGTCTCAAAAAAATCAAAACCCATCCAGGGCTATAGCTTCAGCTTTAGAAAATTTCTTACAGTTTCCTTTCAATTAACCATCTCTAGTTCAACTGTCCAGACTTACACTGAATCTCTGGGAATTCTGCTCCTGGCCTAGCTCCAAGCATATGAATGTATGAAAAGTTTGCTTGAACAGCTCTTTTGGTCCCAGTTTTTTGGATGCTAAGGAATCCCTGACTGAACATGATGTCCCACTCGGGCCAAAGGTGCAGTACCTCAGGCTACTGGTTGCGTAGGCCAGCTCAGAGGTACTGAAACCAACCACCAGACCACAGTATTGTTAATGAAACCACAGATTCTCCTACGCTTTTCCTCTGAACCAGTGTGCACATATTCTCATCCCTACCACTATGACCTGAACCAAATGTTCAAATGCCAGAGTCTCATGAACAAAAAGGACCATTGGTGGCCACTGTAAGCACCAGCTAAGTGGCTCCAATGTCAGAGAACCGGAGTTGGATGAGTTATGTTCTTAGGATGATACAGACACCAGTTAATTCTAGTGACTCATCAAAAAGTAACTAAAAAGTAGGAAGTATTTTTCCATGTATAGACCCACAGAAACATCCCAATTTCTACCCCACAGTAACTGCTCAAATTGAAGTTCAAATGCTGCTTGAAAGGAGCAGGAACACAATAGCCCCTAGGTGATCAGATATCAACATGGCCACAGACAACTGTCCTCTACTCATAGGTACCTCTGAGTTTACAGACCCTATATATGGCCCGTTCTGCTGCCAGGGGATGCTTGCAGTGAATGTGACTCCTAACTCTTGAGTTCTACCAGTGGTTTCCACCATGAGATCACAGATCAACACTCTTCCTCTAGCTCACATTGATACACTCCAGTCTTGAGTTATCTATATCTTGCTTTTGAAATCTCCAGAAATCAGAGGTGACTTATCATCTAACCCTGCCTTGTAAAGAAAGGGAAGCCAGGACTAGGGGCTGACATTTCTTGAGTACCCTGTTCTGAAGACAGCAGATCTCCAGTCTCAAGGACCAACATAGGTCAAGGCCACCAGATATTATCTTTTTTTAAATTATATTTTATTTATTAAATTTAAAAATAAATACCAATCCCAGTTCCCTCTCCTTCCTGTCCTCCATTCCCCCCACTATCCCTCCCTGGCCCCAGAAAGGGCAAGGTCTCCCATGGGGAACACCAAAGTCTGTCACATCATTTGGGGCAGGATCCAGCCCCACCCCCACCCCTGTATTTAGTTATCTAGGATGAGCAAGGTGTCCCTCCATAAGGAATGGGTTCCAAAAAGCCAACTCATGCACTAGGGATAAATAGTGGTCCCACAGCCAGCGGCCCCAAAAACTGCCCAAAGTCCTGCAACTGTCACCCTCATTCAAGGGGCCTAATTTGGTCCTATGCAAGTTCCCCAGCTGTCAGTCCAGAGCCAGTGAGCTCCCATGTGCTCGGATCATCTGTTTCTGTGGGTTTCTCCATCATGGTCTTGACCCCTTTGCTCATATAAATGCTCCTTTCTCTCTTCATCTGGACTCCAGGAGCTCAGCCTAGTGCTTAGCTGTGGATCTCTGCATCTGCCTCCATCAGTTACTGCATGATGGCTGTACGATAGCAATTAAGGTAGTCATCAATCTAATTCTAGGGGAAGGGCAGTTAAGTTACTCTCTCACTATTGTTTAGATTCTTCTCTTTGTTGGAGTCATCTTTGTGAATTCCCAGGAATTTCCCTAGTTCCAGGTTTCTCATTAACCCCATAATGGTTTCATCTATCAAGGTATCTTTTTCCTTGCTCTCCCTCTCTGTCCCTCCCCCAACTAGACCTTCCTGATCCCTCATGTTCTCCCCCCTTCTTCCCTTACCTCTCTCCCCTTCCTCCCACACTTCCAATTTATTCAGGAGAGCTTATCTATTTCCCCTTCTAGGAGGTGGGGGGGGGGGAATCCACATATGTGTCTCTTAGGGTCCTCCTTGTTTCCTGGCTTCTCTAGGGTTGTGGACTGTAGGCAGGTTATCCTTTCAAGCAGTACCTTTTATATCACCTTAAAGAACCGGGCTAAACACTTGGCTCTTAGCCATTCAGGTATCCCAACCCCAGCCCTAAGGACAAAGAAACCTGAGACATTTCCAAATTCTAAAGCAACTGTAAAAATAAATTACACACACACACACACACACACACACACACACACACACACACACACACACACACACACACGACATTGCAGGACTGCATACTTTACCTATGTTCTTATAAAATAAACAATTCTCTAAAGAAATGAAGTGGTGTACAGAGAAGAACACTACACAATAGCATATAAACCCTGTTTCCTAAAGCTATAGTCTTTTCAGATCCTTTTAATGAAAGGAGGCTGAGAGTCAGCACTGTGCTGATCTCCAGGATGCTAACAATCCTGGCCCATAACTAGTATTCTGCATTTCAACAGAACAGAACTGGGTGTCACAGAGTGAGAGGGCCAGGGGCAGCATTTTGATCCAGAAGGTTACAACACTAAAAGTACAAACCTGTGGCTCAACATCCTTCCCTTGCATCCACAGCAGCAAGCAGATGGCAGAGGAATTATCCTTGCCTGGGACCACAAGGCCTACAGCTGAGAGAGGCTGTAAGTAGATTAAGCCCTGATCCTCTCTGCCCCTAAAAGCCTCTGACCCATTTCTCTGTCTGGAAAAAAAACCACTGCGGTAAGTCAAACAAGCAGAGGGGCAGAGCGAGACTCTGATCAACATAGGCAATATCAACAAGTGCTGTTTTTCTGGAGGAGACAGCAGTGGGAACACTGAAGAGTGACAGAAGGAATTGTTATAAGTGCATTAATAGGAAATTACGTGGCTTACGGATCAACCACATGTTCTTTTCTTTTATGAAACTAGGCTATCGCCCTGCCCCCATCCCCAGCCTGGGAGCCAACAGGACAACTTCTCACAGCCTAGTGCTACCACGCTAGATACACTAAGTTGTTCTACAGGTGTTTCCAGACTTTACCGCAGAGCTACCCTGAGATCCTGCACCTGAACACAAGGACAGTGGGTAATAAGATCATCGAGGGCAAAGAAAGGAACAAACTGTCCTCCCTGGATGGAAGGGGCACCAGGAGTCTTGCAAAGAGGAGGAGTTGGCTTTCCTGAAGACTAAGCCCCAGTGCCCGCGAGAACTCTGGAGTTTAGCTCCCATGCCAGAGGTTTCTGGTGTACTGATGAAGCTCCGCCTCACAGGGTGGCCCCTCCGCGGGCTCAGGTTTTGGAACAGTGTTGAAGGTCTTTCCAGCCGACCCCACAGACAGCCCGGATACTGGAGCCAGCCCCGCTGGCCAGAGGGTTCTCCCGAGGCGGCGGGCGCCCTGGGTGGGAGGGGACAGCCTCGGCAACAGGTGACTACCTACGCCCCTGAGACACCTCCGCGCCGGGATCAGAGCGGCCCCAGTGTACCCGAAGTCTCTCCGGCCGCCCTGGGCACTTACACGCTCGTGGGTCCACCGCCGGGCAGAAACGAAACTTTCTAGGGCCGAGCGGAAGAGTAGGAGAGCTCAGCGCCAGCGGCCATGAAGCGCACAGAACACAAAGTGCGCGCGGACTACGACTCCCGGCATGCTCCACAGATGGCCTACAACTCCCATCGGGTGACTCGGACCGGTGGACACAGACTACGACTCCCGGCATGCTTTGGAGTAACCTGAACAAGTTTGCATACCCAGAGCAGGGCCTGGAGTCGTCTGTCTGAACTCCTGAGCTAGTGTTGTTGGCTACTTGCTGTTAAGCACTTGCAGTGTGGCTGATTGACTTTGAACCGTGAATAAGCTGCAAATATAAAATAATGTACCTGATTCAAAAATCCCCCAATGTAAAAAATAGCTCATTAATAGTTTTGTGCTATTTTTACTTATTGAACTAAAAAAATGAAATCACTACATATTGCTTGATCTAAGTTCTCAGTTTTTGATTCTTCTCATTAACAGAGACACAGAATCAGTCAGTGTTTGAAATGATGTGTTAATGATCTACCTGCCATGCTTAGCCTCCTCGGCCCTGTGTTTTTGCTTGTTGTTGCACTAAAAAGCACCCTGAAGCCTGATGCAATAGAATGCTGCATTCCAAGACTAGTATTGATGAGCATGCTAAAGAAAAGGGAGGGTACATAAGATGCCAGCTTGTCACTAGGTTGTGTTCCTTAGCTCTGGCTGGCCACTCCTCACCCTGCCTTACTTTTTACCATTTTAGCTAGACATTCCTGTCTGCCTCACAGAACTTAGCAAACTAGTGGCATCTGCCAGATCTCAGGATTTCAGGTTTTCAGAACAGATTCACATAAGGACAATATATATAGTTGTGCCCCAAATTATCAAGAGACCAATTCCAATGCAAAAGCAAAGAGTCTTTTATTGTTTAACAAGTTAACTGTCTTAACTTGGGCCCTTCATCCATTCATCATGGTGGATGGCATGAGAAGGACCCCAAGGTGCGGGGTTGGAGGGGGGAGGTAATTGGGCTGTATATGGGGAGTGTCTAGGACAACCTGTCCTGTGTTGATTGGTCAACTGTTTGTTATGGCCTATAGGCCCTCCCAGGGTGGTTGCTATACTCTGCACCCTTATACCACCATAAAGCACAACCAGAGCCTGGCAGCTAACTTCTGATTGGTTCCTTGCCACGTGAAGGGTATCTGACCTCCTAGTAACTGGGAGGACAGACAAGGTCAGGAAGCTCAGTACATTTTGCTGAGTCAGGACATGGCTGCCAAAGCAGGGGACTGGGTGAGGATCTAGTCCCTTCATGTATATATTTTGGTTTTGGTTTTTGGTTTTTCAAGTCAGGGTTTCCCTGTAGCAGTCCTGGCTGTCCTGGAACTTGCTTTGTAGACCAGGCTGGCCTCAAACTCACTGAGATCAGCCTGCCTCTGCTTCTCAAGTGCTGGGATTAAAAGCATGCACCACCACTGCCCATCAGACATAGGTTCCTTAATTAATTTCATATTTTACATGACATGTATATGATTCAACATTAACTTGATGGAGTTGGCAGTTTGTGGATGACAGAAGTGGGAGGAGATGACAATGGAAATGAAGAAATATCAACATTGTGGACAGAGAAAGACTTTCTCCAACTACAGCCTGAACAGCTTTGGGATGTTACGGATGAAAGAGATTTCAAGCACCCTTGTTTGAAACTTAGTTCCTAAATAAGTGAAGGGACCAGCTCCCCATTTCGGCAGCCATGACAGTAACACATGCTTGCCATGACCTTGTCCTAGTCACTAAAAGTCAGATGTCTGCCTCGTGACAAGGAACCAATCAGAAGTTAGCTTGCGGCGCTATGCTTTACGGCTCTGGGTGTGCTTTACGGACAAGTGCACAGCAATGACGTGCAGAGCATAGCAACCACCCTGGGAGGGCCTATGGGCCATAACAACCAGTTGGCCAATCAACATAGGGCAAGCCCTCCAAGCCTGGAGGCACACCAATCCTGAGCCTGTGCGTACCCCCTAGACACTCCCCTTACGCTGCCCTACAAGATCTCTTTGCAGCTGGTTCAAGCTGTCTTTGCTAGCCATCCACCATGGCGGGTGGGTGAAAGACCCGAGCTAACATGGGGTTAGCTCGTTAAACAACAATAAAGCCTCATGCAGTTTGCAGCAAGCTTTCGAATCTTCCTGGTGATTGGGGTGACCGAGGTCCTGGGCTAAGACCCCGATGCCTGAGTTTTCCGGGGGTCTAACATAAGTTTACAGAGAAGAGGAAGACAGGCCTCCAACAGTGATGTGTTATATAAAAGTAATGATGCATTTTGAGAATTTCATGGTAGGGCAATTCATCTGGAATATAGTTACACAAATTAATATGGCTATGACATCACTAGACAATTTAGTCTTAAGGCATCACAGTCATATATGGTCCAACACTGACTAAAATACTATGCACCAGATGATTGTATATATTAAGAACCTAATATGTCATGCCCTAATCAAAAACCTATATAGCATTATGTTTGAAACTGAACACAACTCTGATGCAGGTAAGATTAATTTCTATACTTCAAAGTGGATTATACTGAGGCTCAGAGAAGTAAAGGAATACAAAGCTCACTTGGCTAATGGACAGAGCTGTAAACTAAGATGAGGTGGAAGGTTCCTGAGGCATGTCTACACAAGACATTGTGGGATACACGAAATGCTCAGCGTTGTCTACAAAGGAAAGGAGACCAGAAGAGGGCAATGGATTCCCCTGCAGTGTAACCTGTGTTTCTTTGGGCCATCCGCTCCCAAATAATGATACAGAAACATTTATTGACTATGAAAACTTGGCCTTGTTAATTATTTTTTTTCCCTAGCAACTTGCCTTTTCTGTCTCCTCAAGAAACAAATGCCTGAGGTTTCCAGTATGGCAGTTAACTGGATGCTTCTCTACTCACACCTCCCGCTGATTGTGAGCCCAGGGACTCCTGACTCCCCCTCCCCCCCCACACACACATTGTCCCATACCCACAGGAAGCAGCCAGACATGAACTGGAGTCCACACACTCAAAGGGACTGGAATGTTGGGCGGCAGCTCCGCCTCAATCCCCACCCCCCATCTCTTTCTCCCCAAACCCTGCCTCATCTCAGAAAGCCCCAAACACAGCCCCTCCCCCAGGGATGCTCAACACCACTCCTACCGGGTGTTTAAACTGCCCCCAGTTTAAAATAGTCATGTGGGGTTTTGGTCTCTCTTCCCCGTTTGCCCTCTGAGGGCCCAGAAGATCATCTGGGAGCATTTTAGGCATTAAACCTGGGCTTTTTCTAATTCGGTTTGATTTGGTCTGATTTGGATTGCTGCGTGGCAGAGAGGCTTCTCAGGGTGCAAAAACTTTTCAGGCCTTAGCTTAGGCTTGTTCCCAACTAGCTCTTAAAAATATAAATTAACCTGTTTATACTGATGTAGGTTGTGACACGTGTTTCCTTAACCTCTCCTCAGTACTGCATGTCCTACTTCCTCTGGGTCTGCTGGAGAATCCCCCTCATCAGACTCTTTCCCAGGATTAATCTGTCTCCCTGGAAGTCCTGCCTATCCTCTCCTGTCTAGGTATTTGCCATACAGATCTTTATTAAACCAACCAGAAGGTGCCTCAGGCAGATGAGGAAGGATAGAGACATATCTTCATCCATTGTACAA
This sequence comes from Cricetulus griseus, assembly GCF_003668045.3. Taxonomy (NCBI): domain Eukaryota; kingdom Metazoa; phylum Chordata; class Mammalia; order Rodentia; family Cricetidae; genus Cricetulus; species Cricetulus griseus. The sequence continues at coordinate 230,777,084 of NC_048597.1, forward strand.
AAATATTATCCCAACCCTGGAGCTGGGGTTAAAAATGTTTGTGAGCCACCATGTGTGTTCTGGGGTCTGAACCTGGGCCCACTGGAAGAGTAGCCAGTACTTTTAACTGCTGAGCCATCTATCTATCCCCTCGAAAGTTGCTTCTTCCTGATAAATCATAGCTATTTTTATGGCTTTATTTATATTTTTCATTTATTCTTTATAATCTACTGTTACATGATTTTATTTATTTTTGGTTGAAAGAACAGAATCTGAGTTCCACCTCTGGCTGTGGATGCAGACATGACAGTCTAAACTTCCCCAAAGGGGCATTCTGGTGGAATCACTTCATATTGCCAAGGAAATCAGGGTCCTCTATTGGGGTTCTTAGTTCATTAATAAAAGAATTTAAGAAATAACTCAGAGGCTTGAGGACATTTTTGTTAAAGCTTCAGAGGAATAAAGAAATCCAGGCAGACAAGCTTTAAATACAGGCAGGCAGTTTTCTGGAAGATGGAACAGAGAGAGAGAGAGAGAGAGAGAGAGAGAGAGAGAGGTAACATGAAGACATTATGGAGTAGAGGCCATTGTAGAACTGAAGTCATGGTATGTGATCATTGGAATAAACTGGAGAGACACTGGAAAGGCAGAATCCAAAGGACCTGGCTCTGGGGGCTTAGGGGCATCTTCAAACTGCATGCCTTTGTTAAGTGATCTTTGCTTATCTGAACCTTCATGGATGTATTGGTGTCACCTGGAAGTTAGCAACAATATCTTATTCATTCTTGCATTGTCTAAATATTTAGTTTAGATGGTAGCACATATTGCATTCAATTATGGGGTAAATATTTAAAAGCTAGTTTGTGTATTAGCAGTTGTTGCCAGAATATAGAACTATTTTCAGTTTAGAGGGATTTTATGGTCTAGACTTCATTGTGACTATACTTATTTGAGGATGTAACTATTCTTATCCTGAAGACATTTTCTCCAGAAGCTGAAAAGAAGCACAGAACCAGACATCACCAAAGTAAAAAAAAAAAAAAAACAAAAAACAAAACAAACAAAAACAAACAAACAAAAAACAAACAAAAGAGATCAGGTTTGGCAATCCTATGTGCCAGCAACCCCATTGTCCAATTCGTACATGCTGAGAGTTTGAGCCCACCCAATGTCTGCAAATCCTTCTATTTAGGATCTTCTGACCAATCACTGATAAGCAATCTATGTCTAAGTGAGAGAATGAATGATGAACGGAGTCCAGGAAGTATTGCTTTGGATGGCCCAGCTGGAAGCCACTTTCCCACAGCTGTCATGTCGTTCCTCCACACCCCTGCAATAGTTGCTGGCATCTCCACTGTTGTGTCTTCTGAAGTGTTCCTTCCTGATCTACTTCTCCTTGCCTTTCTCCAGCATCCCTAGTCACCTCTGGGTACCCATCCTCTCCTCTCAGTAGAAGGAGGGGCCCTCATATGTAAAGGCACCTGGGGAGTAGGAGGATGGGACGGGGGTGAGTGTCTTCTGGCAGACCTGCTGAAGGAGACTTTTTAGGTGTCTGCGGAACTTGACCCCAACAAAGACATAAAGCACTGGGTTGAAGCAGCAGTGAGAGAAAGCCAACATTCGGAAGATGATCATAGCCATGTCCAGCCGTTGCCTGATCTCACAGGTCCTCTGGATGATATCAGTTTCCTGCAGTGTCTTGAGGAAGAGGATGAGGTTGTAGGGAGCCCAGCTGAGGAAGTATGCCACCACGATGGTGAAGATGAGCCTGACTGTCCGGTGCCTCTGTCTGGACTTTGAACGAAACAAGGTCCTGAGAATCTGTTTGTAACAGAACAGGATGATCCCCATGGAGAGGAGAAAGAAAATGTTGTGCTGGTAGACTGAGGCCAAGAACCCACGAAGTTCAGAATAGTCACATGTTGAGACATTCACCTTGTGGAAAATAGCATCAGGGATAGAGGAAAGGATGCTGGCTGTCCAGACAGATGTGATCACCAGCACACGACAGCGGAGGGTATGGATGCCCAGAGTAGAGATGGGGTTCACTACAGACAGGTAGCGGTGGATGGTCATAATGGTGAGAAAGAAGATGCTGCTGTAGAGGCTGATGGAGAAGATCAGGTTGAGGAGTTTGCAGAGGAAATCACCCAGCAACCAACCCCAGTATTGCGCTAAGACCCATACAGGCAGCAGGCAGGAGAAAATAAGGTCTGAGAGACACAGGTTGAGGATGAAGACATTGGTGAGTGACTCTAGATTCTCATACTTCACCAAGACCCAGAAAACCAGGCTGTTACCCATCAGGCTGAGGAATAATACCAGAGAGTAGAGGACAGCAGTGAAGTTGGCAAAGGTGGTCTCGCTCTCACATAGATGACTCTGTAGATCATAGTAATAATCATAGGACTCCATTTTGTCCCAGGAGGCAGTGGTGCTGAGAGCATCTGAAATGATAGACATGTGGGGTTTAAATCCATATGGTAGGAGGAGATTATTAGGACCCATGTTACAAAAAAGTAAGGTTCATGGGCCAGATTCCATTGGTGAGCTATTTATAACAAGATTGAGAATTGGGCCATTATATAAAGTCAGTAAGGAACATTTTTTTCTTTTCCATAGAAAGATTTTCTTGATCAAGGACATGCAACATTGATTTATATTCTGTCACAAGCCCCATTCTTCTGGTAGACTGGCAACTGAGAAGTCTTGATAGCTCAAGTTCACAGTAGATGTAGGTGAAAAGAGAAGTGCAATTGGACTGAAAGACTTGAAACCAAAGTGGGTTCTGCTATTGTGTCCATGTATCATTTTTAAAAAAACTTTCTGAGCCTTAGTTTCTTGTATACAAAAGGGCTCATGTTACCAGATTAATTCATTCTATTGTTCAATATATGGATACAGAGCATTTATTCAATGTCATTATTCAATAAATGGCTAGAGAGTGTTGTGCCTGTCTTTCCTCTCTTTCTCCCTCCCCTCCTTTTTTTTCTCCTTTCACTTTCTCCATTCTCTCTCATTTTCTGTTCATAAACTGAATAGACCTTGATAAAACGCTTGTGTTGAAAAATTTTCTCTTTCTTGGGAAATGCCAAGGAAGTGAGAGCACAGACAAAGCAAAATAATGCCCAAGCTACAGATAAAGATTCTGGAAGGACGAATCCTTGCTAACACTAAGGATCACATCTCAAGGCAGAAAACGTCTTCAGCTGAGAGTTTAGTTTACAAGTCTTATAAACACGTGTCTAGAGCAGACAAGGGGGAAAGAAGCTCAGAAAACTATAGTGAGCCAAACTTATTCAACTGCCTTTGGTAACTATTAGAAACAGTGAGATGAAAAGGCTGAAGAAATGACTGGAAGGGCTGGAATTTTCATCTGGATGAGTCATGGAAGCTGCTGAGTCACATGAGGAGGAGAGTAGAAAGCTAGAAGCAGCAGCTATCTGAATCAGATAAGTGAGTTCTCATCACCTGCTGTGTGGGGGGTACTGTGCTTATGATACTTTCTATAAGAAAGTTGCAAGATCACAGGGAATATATATACATACATACATACATACATACATACATACATACATACACGCATACGCATACGCATACACATATACATATACATATACATCCATTTCATAGGATAGGAAAGTGGTCCAGCCTGGTGAAAACACTTTCTCAGCTAAGACTGCAACTCAAACTTCTATGTTCTTGTATTTTGAGGAAGACAATTGAAGAAATAGTCTGAGCTTTTCAAACATTAAAATTTAAATAGGCTAGGCATGGTAGTACATGAGTATAATTTGGCTGCTCTGGAACTAAGATGGAAAGATTATGAATTTGAGGTCAGCCGGGGCTATCTATGTATTTTTTTTTCAACTAAAAAGTGTGTTGTGTTATAATAAAGCAGCATAGTTGTGGCAAAAAAAAAGAGACAGGTAGGTAAATGAAATAAATAGGGAAGACACACAGCTATAGTTACCTACCAGATTTTTGACAAAATACAAAAATCATACATTGGAGAAAAATCAATCTTTTCAAAAAATTGTGCTTGGAAAACTGGTTATCTACATGTAGAAAAATAAACTATATCTCAATAAAAATAGTTGATGTGGATTAAAGACTTTAATATAAGACCTGAACTTCTGAAACTGTTAGAGGAAAACAGAGAAAACACTTCAAAATTTGTCATAGGAGCATTTTAAGAAAGGACTCCAGTAGCTCAGAAAAATAATATAAATAAAGAAACAGAATTGCATGAAATTAAAAAGCTTCTTCATAGCAAAGAAAACAATCTGATGAAGAGATGGGCTATAGAATGGGATACATTTGACAGAAGATTAAGGTGTACAATATATAAAGAACTTTTAAGAACTAAATACTAAAAACCCAACCAACTCAATCAATAAATAGGCTAATGAAATGAGCAGACAGTTCTCTCTCTCTCTCTCTGTCTGCTGCCTGTGGATCATAATGTAAAGCTATTAGCTATTACTATAGTATCACACCTTTCTTCCTGCTTCCCACAATGATGGTCATAGCCTAGCTCTCTAAAACTATTAAGCAAGTCCCTAACTCAATGCTTTCTTTTATGAAAGTTGCCTCCATCATGGTTTCTTTTCACAGCAATAGAACAGTAACTAAGACATAACACCATGGAGTTTTATTCACCCATAAAGAAAAATGATATTAAGTAATTTGCTGGAAAATGGTTTCAATTTGAGATCATTATGTTAAATGAAATAAACTGTACAAATATCCCTTATTTTGCCCCCCTGTCTTGAAGAACCAGATACCCAGGGCTGGGACAACTAAAAATACCGAAAAGTGAGGAGTACAAATCACAGAAAAAAAAATATAGCAAGTCCTATATTTTGTCCCATATTCTGCTCAAGTGGCTATCTTTTAACTATAAATGTGCTGTTGGTATCTGAAAGAATTGAATTGATATTTGAAGTGTTGCCTCCTACAGGGGAAGTACAGCTTACCCTTAGGAATTTTTTTCAAATATTTGAGGAAGAAACAACACTAACCTTACATGAATATCTGAAATAGAAGATAGATCCCCTTCAACTTGCTTTATGAGGCAAATATAACCCATGATACCAAAATCAGACAAAAAATTTACAATTAGCAAAAACTACAGACTGTCTCCATGAACACAAAAATTCTCCTTTTACTTGTTGAAAAAGACTATTCTTAAATTCTTTATATATCCCAGGGTCTTGAACTTCTGATCCTCCTAGCTCTACTTTGAGCCTGGTAGGATTCAAGGCCTGTGCCACCACACCAGGTTTATGCAGTACTGGAAACTAAATCCAGAGCTTTGTCCATGCTAGGCAAATATTTTATCAACTGAGCTACATCTGTACCTCAACACAAAAATTATTTTCAAAATGTAAGTTGAGTCAAGTTCAATAATACATTTAAAATATTTATTTATTTGTGTTTATGAGTGTATGTATCACATACTTGCCATGGTATGCATTTGGAGGTCAGAGGACGTCATGTGGAAGTTGGTTTTCTCCTTCTACCAGGTGGATCCCTGGGATAGAACTCAAGTCATGTGGTTTCGTGCAAGCACCTTTGTCTACTGGGGCATCTCTCTGGCCTCAGTAATGTATTTTAAATGTTAATATAACATAGCCAAGTGTGTTTGTGCTAGAAATGTGAGGTTTCTTAAACATTTGAATGTTAAACAATTTAGGTCACCATATTAACAGAACAGAAATAAAACCTACATCATCTTTGTTGTTAAATGCACAAAACTATTTGACAAAGTTTAACATCCATTCTCAATACAAGCTCTCAGCAAGTTAGAAACAAAAATGATATTGGGCACCCACAAGACTACTCACTTTTCTTGGAAAATTTGGAAGCAATCCTGTTCTGTACTAGGAAAACTTGGGCTTTCAAGGAGAAAGGTGGCAAATTCCAAGCTCCCCTGAGTAGCATCTGTGAACTAAGGTTCTCTAAACATGTTTCTGTGTATTTGAGCCTGAAGACTCTTTGTCCTTAGATTACTAGGCTTTTGTGATTATGGAGAGATGGAATGTGGCAAAAAGAGCCAAAGTTATCTGTAATCTTGTAATAGACATTTTCTATTAGCTTCTGTATTTGGTATAATATCTCAACTCCTACCAGCATTAATGCTAAGAAGACCACACCATCTCAGACCTGAAAAGGAAATCCCCATGTCACACTTCAGCTGCCTACCTGAGGACACAGTCATATATTTAGTCAAAGCCTTAATTTATGGCTTTCTTTTGTTCTGTGACTGTAAAAGTTTATGATGTGTTGGTGTATGCCTGTAACCCCAGTATTATGGATATAAAAGCAGGAGAATTAAGAGCTTAAGGCCATCCTCAGCAACACAACAGATTTGAGGTCAGTCTGGGATATCTGAGACTCTGTCTCAAAAAAACAAAATATGTAACCTTGTCCCCAGTACACCAGGTCTTTCCAGATAACTTGATTCCATGTTCTGGGTCATGGTCACTCATATTTGGGATACAGCAAACTGCTATACTCTTTAAAATGAAGTTGTTATTTTATATTAACACATTCTAGGAATTTGGCTTCCATCTTTCTGTTGTATCTTCTCCTTACCGTCTCCATGACTTACCTCATCTCTAAGGGAGTGAAGTTAGTTTTTGTCCCATGGGATAATTTAGAGTGAGAAATAGTTCTAAGTTATCCAGCCATCAAAAATAAGAATTTACACAGCAACTTGTAATCAAACAAGCCCCTCCACTTCTTTCAGCAAGGAAAACATTATATATCTGTTCTATTCAAGGAAAGAGTCATAGATTGCCTTCTCCAAAAGTACAGATTCTTGGGAAAGCCCAGATGAAAGGAATCTGAGTCTCAGAGGCAAGCCTCAGAATGCTTATGGTTTATTAGCCTGCTAAGAGGTTCTCATGATCACCAAACTTCAGAACCCCTGGTGCCAGCTATTAAAAGAAGAAAATGTAAGTTCAAAATGTATGCAAAGGAACTCACCTGAGTCTGTACTGCTTTCCATGTCTCTTTTCAAGTCTGTATGCTTCGTGCTTCCTTTGTTTTCCTCTTCTAGTGCTAGAGCCTCACCTATGCTAGGTAATAGCCCTATGATTGATACACGTTCTATCAAATTTTCTAGACTGTCCTCAAATTTCCTCATCAAGGGTGAAGTTTGGAAATAAGTTTTTCTTTTGTTTCCGTATACTTGGTTTCAGTATGAACAGCATACAGGTCCTCTAGTCTAAACTATAAAGCTCTAAAACACTGTTTAGACATGGACTGTGGATCCTTTTGGCTAGTTGTCCATTCAACCCACTCCAACAAGATACATAGTTCTGTATCCCTGCAAAATGAGATCAGACACAGTCACAAAAGACTGCGGCTTTCTACGTGTGATGGTACATTTCCAGTAGTCCCAGAACTTTAGAGATAGAGACAAGAGGATCAAAATTTAAGGTAAACCTACCTACATAGTAAGTTTAAGGTAAACCTACCTATCCAGTAAGTTAAAGGAAAGCTTGGGTTATATGATAAGACCATCTTTGAACATCCAAACAAGTGACCCCAAAATAAAAGGCACTGCTGCTGCGTTGATAGCTCTGGGAATGGCATCTGAGCCTGACTTTTTGTTGCATTCACAAGGGTCTCTGGTTTCCAGTCAAGTCCATATGATATGCAGGAATTTACCAAAATGTGTCAGCTCGAGTACTACAACTTCTTTCTGGGCCATTACAAACGGACAGTGGTGAAATGAACTGGTTCTCGTGGGAAGAACCTGAAGCATTGCACCTGGTTGTTCATTATTTGTGAAAAAATAAAAGAATACCCAGACACTTAGCTGTGTTGTTTATGAGTAAAAACCTCCAGATTTCAACCTATACTCACTGAATTTGCTGTTTGATTTAAGAGAGTCTCAGCTCTCAATGTCCAAGATGAGGGATAGTTAGGTAGAGGACTTTTACAGTGACTTCTATATAGTATAGTATGTAGTATGCCACTTCTAATGGCAAAAAGAGGAAAGGGTCCCTAGCTTCTTTTCACTTCCCTCTGAACATTCTCACTTTTTCTCTCTAAAGATTCCCCTATGCTACCTGCAACTGATTTCCAACTTCTATTGCTGAGGCTGCCTGTTTTCTGTTAGAGACACACAAATTGTGTTAGAGACACACAAATACCATGACATTTTGTCTTCCTTTCCCAGGAAGCTACCAAAATATACAGATTGTCTGCCATGTTGTTTTTCCTTTCAAACCCTAAAATTGCTCTCAAGTTTCCTTAAGTTCTTTTATCTATTAGGCTAAGAACCAGAAAAATGGGATCTGCTATCTTCCACATGCTGGTATTATAGATAATGTCACTGTCTTAGATATGGTTATCATTGCTGTGATTAAATACCATGACCAAAAGCAAGTTGATGAGGAACGAATTTATTTGGCTTACACTTCCACATTGCAGTCCAACATTGAAGGAAATCAAGACAAGAATTCAAACAGGGTAGGAACCTGGAGGCTGGAACTGATGCAGAGGCCATTGAGGGGTGCTACTTACTGTCTTGCTTCCTCTGACCTGCTCAACCTGCTTTCTTATAGAAATACAACCTAGGACTCAAGCCGAGGGTTGACACCATCCTCAATGGGTTGGGTCTTCTCCTATCTATCATTAATTAAGAGAATGTCCTACAGACCTGCCCACAGCCAGATTTTATGGAGGCATTTTCTCAACTGAGGTTCCTTCTTCTTAGATGATTTAGCTTGTGTAAAGTTGAAGTAAAACTAGACAGCAAAACCACCTGCTTGGCTTATGGCAAAGTTGTACACAAATTATAGCCAACTTTTTCTTTTTCAGTTCTCATTATATGCCAGGCACAGTGTAACTATTCTTTTTTTTAAATTTATTTATTTTTATTTTATGTGCATTTGTGTTTTGCTTGAATGTATGTCTGTGTGAGGGTATCAGATCTTAGGGTTACAGATAGCTGCCATGTGGGTCTGGAAATTGAACCCAGGTGCTCTGGAAGAATAGGCAGTGCTTTTAATCACTGAGCCATCTCTCCACCCCTCAGTGTAACTATTCTTTTAGCCTATCCTAGTCTATACTTTCCATGAGCTTTCCAACAGCTAACTGTTCATGAAGTTGTCTTACTCATATCTTTCTCCCTTCTCCCCACTCTCTCTGTGTGTATGTGTCTTTATTGCATAGGACCATGGGTGACTTATATCCTCAAGAACTCAACACAAATATGTAGAGAAAATATCCTACAGCAAGACTGACATACCTTTTCCAACTCTACTAAAGTGTGGGAAATTCAACATGGTGGGATTTAAAAAAAACTGTATGATTTTATTTAGTGTGTGTGTGTGTGTGTGTGTGTGTGTGTGTGTGTGTGTGTGTGTGTATGTCCCATGGCATACGTATAAAAATCAAAGAAAAGCTTGCAGAAGTCCATTCTCTCCTTCTACCTTGTTGGACCAAAGGATTGGCCATCAGATTTGGTGGTAAACAGCTTTGCCTACTGGGTCCTCTTGTTGCCCCATGATTGAAAATTCTTTACCACCCCTTCACTGAGATACAAGATTGAATTCCACTTTCTTGGGATATAGGCTGTGAGGGAGACTTTTCTTCCCTCTTTACCAGTTCCCAAATAACTGGCATGGAAACTTAATATTAATTATAAATGCTCAGCAAATAGCTCAGGCTTGTTACGAGCTAACTTTTACATTTTAAATTAACCCCTATTTCTTATCTACCCCCTGCCACATGGAAGGATCTTCTTTTAACATGGCATGTTCATTTTGCTTCTCTCTGCGTCTCTTAAGACTCCTCTGCCTTCACCATTCTTCCCAGCATTTTCTCTGCCCTGAAAATCCTGCCTAACTATCAGCCAATCAGCCTTTATTAACAACGAGGACAATACATGTTTACAGTGTACAAAGATTGTTCCACAGCATTTCCCCTTTTGTCTAATTAAAAAGAATGTTTTAACTTTAACACAGTAAAAGCATATATCAATCATCTATCTAAATATAACTGTTTAACCTTGAAAACATACCTAATATGATTATAAGTTTGATTATTATAGATGACTAACTACTAACCTGTACTTTTTAATTATATATTACATTTAAATGGTCTGCATAAACACAATACCAAAAACAAGATAGAAACATAGATACAGACTAACAAAATTAACTTCAAATTTGTATCAATAAACCAAAATCCACACCAATGGAAAATATTTTGAGATTAATAGCTTTTTTGGATTAAAGTAGATTCAGTAATCTACCCTTTTATCTCACCATTTCTATATCTATCCTCCTTTTTTCCTTTAGGAAGAGATCTTTGAATTGAACTGTGTTTTTTTTTTTTTTTTTCTTGGCTCTTTTTTTTTTTCTATGACCAATAACAACTTGTAACCACCCCTCCCCATGATAATTAACATCCATAATCCATTTTTGGGGAATGTTGATTTCCTTCTCTAGACTACTTCCTGTTGCTTAGGGGCATCTGAATCTTTGGGAGACCCTGAGAAAATTCAGGATAATGATTAAGTCTTGGCTGGAGTAGTGTGTGAGGCTAGACCATTTTAGGCAGCAGCTTTGAAGCTGTTCTGAATGCAGAACGCTGAGGAAACTGCAACAGAGATGCTGTATCACCTGGGCCATTCATTTATGTTGATGTCTGGTTCCCTTGCTCTGAAAATACATAAACTCTTAAAGGTAACATACATATCTGTATTAGTACAGGTATAGACTGTGTGTTGTACATAAGTCAGACAAAGATTATTTTTTGATTTATGTTTGAGCAGGTAAAATATACATTACATGTTTTGTAGGGTGGTTTTTTGGTTTTTTTTGGGGGGGTTATTTCTTTAGTCTGTAGTCAGGATTTTCAGGGAGTTTTCCTCAATCAAACCTGGTCACCTTTAACTGGGAATAAATCCACAGCCTCTCATTCCTATGGAAATAAAAGTATAACCTATATCCTTTGATTTCCTTTTTGAAGTCAAGATATTTTTAAAATATATAGGTTGGTTTAATATAGCAGTTTCCATAATCCAGTGGCATCTCTTTGACTCTTTCTTCCTTCTCTCTATCTCTTTGTTTGGATTTCCCACCTAGCTCTATTCTACCTGTCCATTGGCTGCAACAGCTTTATTCATAAACCAACAAGAGAAACATATAGTAACAGCATACAGAAGGACATCTTCTATCAGTATACATGAGCAAAAGTCCAAATCCATCATACAGCATGCTTGCATAGCTCACACTGGTGACTCAAGCATGTAGGCAGCAGCTGGGAGACACCTCTCTGTCCCACAGCTCATGTGAGAGGCTGTGGGAATCTGCCATACTGCTTAGCTTATGGCCTGCTGGCAGCTGCCAGGAGACATGTCTCTGTACTATGGCAGGCCTGACAGACATGAGACTAGGAAAACACATTTGGCTCTGTTTTTGTATGTTTAGAACATTCTTCAAGCTTTCTCAGGTCTTATGTGGATGTAGGTGCTGGATGTTTGGTCACCATTTGTAGGCAGACTTTTCTTTCCTGTCTGCCAGTTCCCAAATAACTGACACAGAGACTTAATATGAATTATAAATGCTCAGCTGATAGCTCAGGCTTGCTACTAGTTAACCCTAACACTTTAAATTAACCCATATTTCTCATCTACCTTCTACCATGTGGCAGTACCTTCTTTTAATATGGCATGTTCATCTTGCTTCTCTGTGTGTCTCTTGCAACTTCTCTGACTCTGCTCTTCTTCTTCTTCTTCTTCTTCTTCTTCTTCTTCTTCTTCTTCTTCTTCTTCTTCTTCTTCTTCCCAGCATTCTCTCTGGCTCCCAAATCCTGGCTAGCTATTGGCCAATAAGCTTTTTATTAATGATGAGAGCAATGTATATTTACAGTGTACAAAAACTGTTCCATGGCAAGGTTGTTTACAATGTTTTTCTATACCAATAGAATGTGTTAAGGACATTCTGAGACTTCTAGGTTATAAGAAGCCTTACAGTTTCAATCTAGATTCCATGAAACATTATCTTTTGGTGCTCTAACCCAACACTTATGAAGTTATCTACCTGATACCACTATGTTGGCGAGGACTCCGTTTATACAAAATGAACCTTTCATCTCAAAGGGAACAAAAGATATTTTATTATGGAGACAAATATGAGTGACCATGGACTGGGAACACAGATATAAGGTTACTGCAAATACCAATGTGATAATAGTGTCATGAAGTTTTTATACTAACAGAATTAAGAACATCATAAATCAAGATACCTTTCAAATAAGTTGGTGAAACAAAAAGGTAGCTATAGGCCTCAGATGCTATCTGATGGCATTCTTAGCCTTTGGGTTGCTGTAAGCTAGGGGTCTGTCATACATTACAAAAAGATTTATCTAATAGTCATAAAGGTAGCTGTTGGGCTCAACACAAGGGAAGGCAATGAATGACTATTAAGAGGAGTAAAGATGGATTAAGATAATTTGGATCTAGGCTTGTAATTTTCCACTCTAACCATAGATGTTCCAATCAATCAATCAATCAATCAATCAATCAATCAATCAATCAGTCACTCACTCAGTTTTGAAGAGTTTTTTTTACATAAATGTGGTTCCCCCACCCCTAGGAAATTCAGTTCACACTGCTATGCTGATGAGGCCATGCACAGGGTTGACTGAGAGTCTGAATACAGATCTCCAGCCTTCTCTGCTGAAACAGTGTGGGGGACTGAATATTGGGCCCCAAGTTCTGGCTGTCAGCAGCAGTGGGGCCAGGAAACTCTGGCCCACTATTGTATTGTTAATTAACACCAGGCTGTAACTGTTTACCTGGCCTGAGGGTAATATGCCTCTTATTTTGCATCTGTATGTGCCTAAGAATCCGAATAGGCCCTCACCTGGGCCGAGGTGCTGGTGGTATGGGAGTAACATAGGAGCAGAGAAGGTGAGGGGCAAAGCAGGAGAGCAGAGAGAGAGAACAAGAGAGAAATGGCTGCCTCGTAGTGTTAGCAGGATGTTAAGGGACACCAGAAAAGATGGTTAATAAACTAATGGCTCTAGTTCCAAAACATGGAACTGAGAGGTCTCTGAAGATGACAAGATGCCTATGTTTGGTCTTTATCAACGTTGCGTTCCTAGAAGCTTCCAAGTTCACACACCCCCACTCAGGTAGAACCTCATGGCTGTTGTGGGTTAAAGCTGAGGCAAGCCAGGCCACAACAAAACAGATATAAGAAGGAAGCTGCTTTTGTCTATCTCATTTGCCATCTCAATGAAACCAAGGAATTTCTGATGTTGACATACAGAAAAGTTACCCAGACAATTCCTGCTCAAGTTTTTAAGTTATACAATTATGACATACAGTCAAACAATTATTTTCTAACCTCTATATGTTGGAATACTTGTTACATAACAATAGATAAAACAATAAATGTCAGTTAGGGGAAAATTCACAATCTGGGTGTCTATCCTTTCCACCTCTCATCTCAACCCCTTCCTCTAAGTTTGCCTCCATCAAGCCTTGATGACTCCAGAAACTTGCCATTGGTATGGCTGTAAAAGAAGTGACTTTTCTTAGTTTGGCTTCTATTAAGGTAAGCCTGTCTGCTCTGTAGAAAAAGTCATCCACCAGAGTACCTTAGGGCAACCCCTCAATCTTGGTCGACAGAAAAATTTTTGTATCTTGGGTAGAAAGTGTCTCATTTGAAGCCTGTCCTCTTATCCTTCCTTGTGCAGACAAGTTAGATACAATTACTCCACTTGCTTTCCAGGTCATGCCGTCTCTGTTAGTCAAATAAGAACTATGCACATTCCAGAACCAGGTTCCTCTCTTCCTTTAATGACTCAGTGCCAATGACCCAACTAAGGTGACACATTTCTACCATTGTGTATTTTCCCCATGTACATGCTCCATATTCCCTACAAGGCCCCCCATCATGACCTAGTTCACCCCTATCTGTTTCCATCTAGGCTCAGAGGCAACCATTTTCACCCACCCTTTTTCAATAAATCTCCTGTTGAGGTCTGCTGCATGGTATAATTTTTGTGGCATTCCTTGTCCCCCATCCCAAGATATTCTTTTACCAAAAAAAGAAGAAAAGTAAGAAAAGAAAAGAAAAAGAAAGGAAAGGAAAGAAAGGAAAGGAAGAAGGGAATTGCCTGGAATTCACTGAACCTTGTGGGTGTTCTGGATAGAGCCTTTATGTTTTCTGATAGCAGCAAAACTAAACAGATGTTTGGAAGCAGGAGGCCTTTTCTGATGCAGGAGTTCTGGAAGGAATAATTTAAACTATGTCAAAATTGTCCTGAGAGGATGGTCCAATGGCAGTAGTTCACTCCTTTTTACTTCTACCATTGATCCTCAAACATCCATGAAAGGATAGAGAAAAGATGGTGACAATAATCTTGGGAGAAGTGTGACTTGGGTATGTGATACAAAGAGATAGGCTCGTTGAGATAGAAAATGGAGAGAAGTAGCCACACTTGGATTCTCTTGTGGAGTAGCCATCACTTGTCACTGCATGATGTTATGAAAGATTCACTTAGCCAGACCCAAAAGAAGAGGAGCTTGGTGTGGGAAAAGGAAGCCAAACAACTAGAGTTAATGTCATATCTCTAGAGTTAATTCTCAGACTCCAGGACTCTGTGCTTATATAATTTTGACAATTCAGTTTCTCTGAACTACAGATAATGACAGCACCAACCTTACTGAGTTGTGAGGATTAAATGAATTAATATGTCAAAAAGTTGGAAAAGTGCCTAGTGAATGCACAGTCCTACTAGTCCCTGAGGCCTGGATAACCATAATAGATGCAATGCAGGAAGTTGTGGGTGGAGAGTAGGACAAAGACTGAGGTCAAAATTAGCATGCAAAAAAAAACTAGAAGGCAGAGAGAAAGACTAGATCCTCCATAACAATACTGACACTCAACAGCATGCCATGAAAAAAAAAAATCACACTGTGTGAATGATCTGAAAGCTAATGATATTGGGATGTAAACATGCCAATCCTTTGAACAGCAATTGCTATTGGTCTCGTATCTTTCCCCAAGCTCTGGCATACTTTCTTCCTTGGAAGATCTGTCTTTCTTAATAAATGGTCTCTGCCTCTACCACTATACATGGGTCCTTGGTTTAATTCCTTGTTCTGACACAGAAGAGCCT
Source organism: Cricetulus griseus (assembly GCF_003668045.3). Lineage (NCBI taxonomy): Eukaryota > Metazoa > Chordata > Mammalia > Rodentia > Cricetidae > Cricetulus > Cricetulus griseus. The sequence goes on from NC_048597.1 coordinate 230,792,222, forward strand.
GTGTCAGAACACAGTAGGTGCCACTGGACTCTGATATCCACTTATAACAAAACTGTGTACTTCTGGTATGTTTGTTGGATGAAGGCCAAGAGTTTTGACATTGGATAATATGCCATAAAGCTCATCTTCATGTCTTAGCCTGGCAATCTTCTATGTCATGGTGGTTCACAAAGGATAAAACATAGACCTTTATGGTGCTCACAGGCTCAAAGATGTGGAAGTGGAAAGTTCAGAGCCAGTGTGATAAGAACTCTAAGAGGCCTTGGAGAAGCAGAGTAGGCTTCTTGGGGGAGGTTATATCAAAGGACAATCAGAAGATGAGTAAGAGTTATCCAGGAAGAGGAGGCTGAATGCTAGGTGTTGAGGTAACTTTTGTATTTGGGTTTGCTCTGGGCTACTGAAAGACCCTCGGACCGAGGAGTCTCTACAAATTGGACGATCCCCCCAAAAACACTCAATGTCCAGTCCAGCTGATGCAAAAAACAAGAGGTAAGTTTATTATGGGACGTTTGCGCAAACGGGCTTCCCAGTCCGACAGACAAAGAAGAAGCCCTGTTCCTCTAAAGCAGGCTCCTTTTATAAGAGAAAAAACCATAGGATTTTAGGGGTTTGGGTACGTGACCAGAGTCACAGATCCTTTGGAGATCTCTTATCTTTGGGGCCGGATGGTCTCCTGGCTCAGTGGGATAGTCTGTTTCTATCTTCATGACCCTAGGGCAGGGTGGCCCTCTAGGAATTCTTGGTATTCAGTTAGGTTGTCTTGTGGCCTTGTAAGGGAGTTATATCTGCCAGCTAAGAAATTCCAGGGGCTTGGGTCATTGTGACCTTGGTTAGGTTTTAAGTCAGGTCTCCCTGTTCTTAGGGTGAGAGGATTGTTTTTCTTCTTAGTTATTTCTTTGTTAATTCTAAAGTCCTTCATTTCCCCCTTTTTTTTTTTTTTAGGTAACCCATTCTTGGGTTATTAGTGGACAATTTTATATAGCATTTTGACCAGGTAAATGGGCGGCGTCTGTCTCATACTACTTCCTGCTGACTTTGGGGCGTCGTTAGGGGTCTAAAAAATGAAATGTTAGTCAAAAGAAAAGGGGATTTAGGCAGTGGAGAGGCAGCTGGTTGAAGAGTCGGGAGTGTCCGCAGCAGCACGACTGGTTTATAGTCTGGGCCTCATGGTCCTTAGGAGCAGGCTGTAGTCAGTGGCTGATACTTAAATGCGTTCTTGAGTCCTAAAAAAAACTCACAGATTTAGGTTAGAAGAAACATCAGGGACCTCAGCGCTTGGCACAGCGTGGTACTGTTGAGTTAGGACGAGGGCTTGAGTGATGGATAACCTTTCACGTATAAACTGTAGGAGCCTAGTGAGGAGACAAGGGCCAAGTGTCAGGAGTAAGAGGAGAATGAACAGGGGTCCTACCAGGGTGGAAATTAGGGTAGTCAACCATGGGGTCTTATTGAACCATCCTTCGAACCATCCTTGTTGAGCTTCGGCCTCCCTCTGTCTTTTAGCTAATCTCTCTCTGAGTTTTGTCATGGAGTCCCTAATTACTCCTGAGTGGTTTACATAGAAGCAGCATTCCTCTCTGAGGGCAACGCAGAGTCCTCCTTCTTTTAGAAACAATAGGTCTAGTCCTCTCCGGTTTTGGAGGGCTACCTCTGCCAGGGAGGCCAGTGATTCCTCCAGCCTGGTTATTGACTTTTCTAATTCCTTTAAATCTGTCGTCATGGCATTTTTGAGCTCGCTGTACTGTTGCGGTCCTTGGACCAGGGCCGTGGTCCCTGTACCAATCCCTGCGGTGACCCCAATCCCTAACAGAACAGCTAGGGTTATGGATACTGGCTCCCTTCGATATCGGGTCCGATGAGAACCATACATGTCCTCCAGATAGCCCGCTGGATGGTACAATACACGGGGCATCAGTTGGACCAGCACACAGAAGTCTTTGGTTTGGTTGAGGGCTCCTGTATGTATGCAAGGGGTGAGCCCAGTATTGCAGGCCCACCATAGGCCTGGACTAGGTATCAGGTAGGTGGGTTTCACAGGCTGTGGGAGGGTATGGTTACAAAGGTCTTGGTGAGACTGGGGAACAGGCCCTAGGCAGGTACCCATTCCTGAGACTTGAGTAAGAGTTAGTCTATGGTGTGCTCCCCAATCACACTGAGATGAATCAGTGGTGCTATTAAACGTCCCTAGGGTGGCTATGCCTTCATAGTAGGGGGGTGTAGAAGCAAGGCATAGCCAGCAAGGGTTAGTCATCTCTGGCCTGGTTTGGTTAAGGGCAGAGAAGGCTCCCCTGACCAGATTAAAAATTCGCTGTCTAGTAGATGGAATATTTTCTACTTGGGAGGCAGTGGCGAGGGAATGGCTGGTGGCGGTTGGAACCGGGGTAATGGCCCGAGCCAGAGCTCTAGGTTGGGGGAGCTTTGGGGTTCCTAGGTTTCTAAGGACTGGATTAGGCCCTATCGTCCGTGGAGTAGGGCTCTGTATCAGCAACCGGACCTTGAATATGACTCCTCTATCTGTTCCTGTCATGTGCCATCTTAAACCCCAAGTTTTCCCGGTTAGCCAGGCCGTATAGGTTGCCTTCCCTCGGTTAGTGAAGTTAATTCTTAAAGGGAGGCAAAGAGTTCCTTTGCAAGTTTGCTCCCAGTCCCCAAAACTATGGGGACTACATTGGAGGGGTTGCGAGTAGTTCCGCTTGACAGTTATCAGATCCCAGGAGGAGCTGGGTTTCCAATAAGCATCCCCGGTAGTTTCGCAACCCCACTTAGCACAGAAATACTCAGTATAACCCCCGCACCCAGAGCCCCGGGGCTGCCCCTCCCGGGGACATACATAGAAATCAAGTCTGGCTAGCTCACACTGGGTTATCTTATTACTACAGCCAAATCGGCGGTTTCCTCTACCCCTGTAGGTTGTCATCTCATCTGCTCCTATAGTCAGGATATCCCAGGTTTCTAGACCTGCGGCTAAATGGCAAAAATCAGGGGTGAGTGTAGGCCACCAGGTACCGGGTGGCTGAAGGCTAGTGACTGACCAGACGACCTCCTCTGTCTGGGATATCACCTGCCAAGTTAGCTGCTGGGGGGCATGTGGGGCTCCTTTAACTAGGGCTGAGAAATGGAAAAGCATCGAGCATAGTGAAATGATTAAACATCGCGTAAAAGTCTTATCTTGAGTGGGTTTTGAGTGCGCTGTAGTTTCCATTTTGGGGTCTCGTTCGTCACCCAATTCTCGCTGGTGTTGGCCTTCTTGGCATGTGAGGCGTGGACCCATGCTGCGATCCCGTCCACCTTTAGTGCCGTGGGGGTGGTCAGAAGCACGGTGTAGGGGCCTTTCCAGCGAGGCTCAAGAGTCTTAGACTGGTGGCGTCTGATGTATACGGAGTCCCCAATCTGGAAGGGGTGAGGTACAGCAGGGTTTCCGGCCTGGTACACTGCAGCCAATGGTTTCCAGATCTGGTTTTGAATAATCTGGAGTGCTCGTAGTCGGGCCTGAAGGGATGGGGGGTTAACGGAGTGGTTAGGATCAGCAGGGAACACATCCATAATAGGTGGGGGTCCTCCGAACAAAATCTCAAAAGGTGTGAGCCCATGTACCGAGGGGGTATTCCGAACCCTAAATAGGGCCATGGGCAGGAGCTGTACCCAGTCCTTAGCGCCAGTCTCTAAGGCTAATTTGGTCAGGGTCTCTTTAATTGTTCGGTTTGCCCGTTCTACCTGACCTGAACTTTGGGGGCGATATGCACAATGTAATTTCCAATTGATCCCCAATGTTTTGGCCACCAACTGACTTACCTGGGAGACAAAGGCAGGTCCGTTGTCGGACCCTATTACCTTAGGCAGTCCGAACCTCGGAAAGATCTCTTCAAGAATCTTCTTGACCACCACCTGGGCGGTCTCATGCTTAGTAGGAAAAGCCTCAGTCCATCCTGAAAAGGTGTCTATGAAAACCAGGAGGTACCTGTTCCCAAAGCTACCGGGTCTGATTTCGGTGAAATCCACTTCCCAGTTGGTCCCTGGACGTTCTCCTCTTACCCTGGTTCCCTCAGGCAACTTGAACCGTCCTGTATTCACCTTTGCACAGGGGGTACAGGTGCTAGTGATCTGTTGGATGAGAGCATTGAGGTTGTGGATATAGTAGGTTTGTTCTTCTCGTTGTAGAAGGGCTTTTAGCTTTTTGTGCCCGAGGTGGGTCCATCGATGTAGTTGTGACAAAAGTTCCTTAGCAGCCCCCTGTGGCAACAGAATTTTTCCTTGGTAGCGCCAGACGTTTGCCTCCTGATCATAGTTGGCCCCCAGATTTTGAACTGTTTCTAAGTCGCTGTCCGTGTATTCGAATCCTTGGCATGAGGTTGGATCAGAGGTCTTTAGGGAGAGGACTTGTGGCCCCAAGGCTGCTTTTCTGGCCTCTTCATCGGCCATTCGGTTCCCTCTAGCCACTGGGTCATTTCCCTTCTGGTGTCCGGGGCAGTGTATAATGCTCAATCTTCGTGGCAGAAAAAGAGCCTGCAAGAGCTCTAGGATCTCAGTCTTATTTTTAATGTCTTTTCCTGCTGAAGTTAAAAGTCCCCGTCTCCGATAAATTTCTCCATGTACATGGGCTGTAGCGAAGGCATAGCGGCTGTCTGTATAGATATTGACTCTACGACCTTCAGCCATTTTGAGTGCTTGGGTCAGGGCAATCAGCTCTGCTCTCTGGGCTGAGGTTCCTGGCGGCAAGGCACTGGCCCATATTGTAGTCTGCCCGTCCACCACCGCCGCCCCTGCCTTTCGTATACCGTCTTGCAGAAAACTGCTCCCGTCTGTGAACCAGGTATGCTCGGCTCCTTGTAGTGGTTGATCCATCAGGTCTTCTCGGGCTCCGCAGGTCTCGGCCAGGATTAGGCGGCAGTCATGGGGCAGAGCAGTTTCGGCATCCGCATCCGGAAGGAGGGTGGCTGGGTTTAAGGATGTTGCTGCCCCGAATCGCAGTCTGTCTGGGTTGAGGAGCAGAGCCTGGTAATGTGTCATTCGTGCATTCGAAAGCCATCGATCGGGGGGTTGTCGGACCACTGCCTCAATCGCATGTGGGGCTATCACTGTGAGTTGCTGACCCAGAGTCAATCTGTCCGCGTCCTTGGTCAGAACCGCCACAGCAGCCACCATCCGGAGGCAGGGGGGCCAGCCCATGGCCACATTGTCCAATTTCTTAGAGAAGTATGCTACAGGTCTTTTCCAGGGTCCGAGCTGTTGTGTTAAGACCCCTTTTGCCATCCCAGCCTTTTCGTCCACATAAAGGGTGAAAGGCTTGTTTATGTTGGGGAGGCTTAGTGCAGGGGCAGACAGTAAGGCCTTTTTGATGCCATCAAAGGCCTTCTGATGCTCCTCTGTCCATGAAAAAGGGGTGTTAGCCTTAGTCAGAGGATACAGTGGGGCTGCCAGCTCCGCGAAACCTGGGATCCAGAGACGGCAGAACCCTGCGCTGCCCAGGAATTCCCGAACTTCCCGGGAGCTCTTGGGTGCTGGAATCAGGGCTACAGCTTGCTTACGGCTCTCTGTTAGCCATCTCTGGCCACCCTGGAGCCGGTATCCTAAGTAGGTGACCTGTTCCCTGCAAAGTTGAGCTTTCTTTGCTGAAGCTCTGTACCCCAATTCCCCCAGCTTTTGCAGTAAGGCCCCGGTACCTTGGAGGCAGTCTTTTTCAGATTCCGCTGCCAGGAGGAGGTCATCTACGTATTGAAGCAGGATCAGGTTAGGGTTATGGATCCGGAAGTCTGCTAGGTCTTGGTGTAAGGCCTCATCGAAGAGAGTTGGTGAGTTTTTGAACCCCTGGGGGAGCCGTGTCCAAGTGAGCTGGCCAGAAAACCCAGTCTCCGGGTCCTTCCATTCAAACGCGAACATGGGCTGGCTCTGGGGACTCAGTCTGAGGCAAAAGAATGCATCCTTAAGATCTAGCACCGTGTACCAGATGTGGCTCGGAGGCAACATGCTCAGCAAGTTATAAGGATTGGGCACTGTCGGATGGATGTCCTCAGTTCTCCGGTTGACCTCCCGAAGGTCTTGAACGGGCCTGTACTCTCCCGTACCTGGTTTCTTTATGGGGAGAAGGGGGGTATTCCAAGGGCTGTGACAGGGCCTAAGGATGCCTTGTTGTAATAGTCTATTAATGTGTGGCCTGATTCCTTCCCGGGCCTCTTGGCTCAAAGGATATTGTTTAATGGCCGCTGGAGTGGCTGAGGGCTTGAGGTTGATAATTAAAGGAGGCTGTTTTTTTGCCAACCCCATGCCTGCTGTTTCTGCCCAGGCTTGGGGATATTTTTCTAACCAGCTAGACTCCATGGTTGGCGAGGGGGGTAAGGGATCCTCTAGAAGTCTATATTCATCCTCGAGCCTTAAGGTCAGTACCTGGAGGGGTTGTCCCCCCTCTCCTGTGATGGTGGCACCCTTCTGATGGAAGTGAATGTGGGCTCCCACTTTAGAGAGGAGGTCTCTCCCTAATAAGGGGTAAGGACATTCGGGCACCAGCAAGAAGGAGTGAGTCACGTGTCCAGTGCTCAGGTGGACCTTACGTTCAGTTGTCCATCGATGTAGCTTTCCTCCGGTGGCACCCTGGACCCAGGCTGTCCGGGTGCTCAGGGGTCCCTGGGTCTGAGTCAGGACTGAGTGCTGAGCTCCCGTGTCTACCAAGAAAGTTACTGGTTGCCCCCCGACGTTAAGAGTTACCCGGGGCTCAGGGGGAGGCACCTGGCCCTGACTGTCCTAATCTCCCTTTTCCAGAGGGAGAATGGGGGTGGGCTTCCGCCTTGGATTCTTCGGGCAATGTTTGACCCAATGTCCTTTTTCCTTGCAATAAGCACACTGGTTTCTCTCCACTCTTGTTCTCCTTTTGTCTCCCAGGTTCCCTGTCTGACCTGGTCTATGTTCTGATCCTTGAACTACAGTGGCCAAAATTTTAGCTAGCTCTTGGTTTTGCTTTTTGTCTCTTACATTCTCCCTGTCCTCCTGTAACTTTCGTAATCTTTCTTCCTTTTCTTCGGGAGTCTCTCTCTTATTGAAAATCTTTTCTGCTTCCTTTACTAAGTCTCGAAGGGTGTACCCCTGTAGCCCCTCAAGGCGCTGTAGCTTTGTGCGTATGTCAGGCGCCGATTGTCCAATGAATGACATGATTATATCTGCTTCCCTATCCTGAGCCTGGGGGTCAAAGGGTGTATACATTCTGTAGGCTTCCATCAAACGCTCTAGAAACCCTGCGGGGGTCTCTTCCAAGCCCTGAACTACCGCACGTACCTTGGCCAAATTTGTGGGGCGCCTTCCTGCCCCTTTGAGACCCGCCAACAGAGTCTGGCGATAAAGACGGTGACGCTCCCTACCGGCTGCTGTGTTGATGTCCCAGTCTGTCGGTCTGATCAAGGGAAAGACTTCATCTATTTCATTTGGGAGCTGGGTGGGTCTGCCATCTGGCCCCGGGACGTTCTTCCGGGCTTCTAGGAGTACCCGTTGTCTCTCCTCGGTTGTGAGGAGAATTCGTAATAACTGTTGACAATCATCCCAGGTGGGCTGGTGGGTGATGAGGATAGATTCAATAAGACCTGTCAAGGCCTGGGGGTCCTGTGAAAAGGGGGGGTTATGTGCCTTCCAATTATAAAGGTCCGCAGAGGAGAAAGGCCAGTATTGGTAACGCCCCTCCCCCATCGACCGGAGGGGAAAAGCCTGGGAGATTCCAGAGCTGTCAGGCCCCTCCAGTGTTTTGTCTCTTCGAGATCGAAGTCGGGTGGACGGTGGCGACGGGTCCCCAGGGTCTCCGGTAGTAGAGCTCGGTGGTGGGGGGCTCTGGTCAGCTGCTGGGAGCTGGGATGCTGCCTGCTCAGCATTAGGGTAAGGAGGAGGGGAGTCCAGGAGGAGGAGATCCTCCTGTGTATTGGGCAAGACGGCAGGGGCTTTGGGCCTAGGGTTGGGAGATCGGGGCTCTGTCAAGGGGAGCAGGGAAGAAGTCGAAGGGGGTGCAGAAGGAGTAGGGATAAGTGGAGCAGGCAAAGGCAGAGGTGTCGGGCAGGGGCCCGAAAGACGGGGTGGGAGGAAGGGCCTGACCCAGGGAGGAGGATCACGGCTCAGGCTCTCCCAGGTGACAATATAGGGTACCTGGTCGGGGTAGCCCCAAGGTCCTGGCTGGAAAACACGAGTTTTGACCTGTAAGATAGTAGTGAGGTCAAAGGTACCGTCTCTCGGCCAGCCTGTATTGAGAGCAGGCCATTCCGAGAAACAGAGAGTCCGCCACTTTTTCTTCCGGATCTCTACTGATTCCTTGCGTGCTCGGCTCAAAACATCCTGCCAGTGACCTAAAGTCAAACTTAAGGGGGTAGTTAGTTGCTGACCCATGGGGAGAAGCAGAGATTGACACGAATAACAAGCACAGTGGAACGAAATACAACAGACAGGACGGACCGCGGTAGACAGTTGGCGCCAAACAAGTTACAAAGCGGGAGGGAGGCCAAGTCCGGGGCGGCCGCTTCCCCAGAGAAATGAGACTTCGTCTCTTCTCCCTCCTCCAAATGGCCCTCAGACTCTCGTCTGGGCCGAACCAAAAGCTTACAAAGCGGGAGGGAAGCAAAGTCCGGGGCGGCCGCTTCCCCAGAGAAATGAGACTTCGTCTCTTCTCCCTCCTCCAAATGGCCCTCAGACTCTCGTCTGGGCCGAACCAAAAGCTAATCAACCAAAAAACAAGTTACAAAGCGGGAGGGAAGCAAAGTCTGGGGCGGCCGCTTCCCCAGAGAAATGAGACTTCGTCTCTTCTCCCTCCTCCAAATGGCCCTCAGACTCTCGTCTGGGCCGAACCAAAAGCTAATCAACCAAAAAACAAGTTACAAAGCGGGAGGGAAGCAAAGTCTGGGGCGGCCGCTTCCCCAGAGAAATGAGACTTCGTCTCTTCTCCCTCCTCCAAATGGCCCTCAGACTCTCGTCTGGGCCGAACCAAAACTCCTTACAAGACACAAAGACACAGAGACACAGAGACACATACACACAAATACATAGACTGTCTTACCTCCAACTGGCTGTGAAATTGAGTCTGGGGGGTGTCCTGATCTCGGTGGGACCTCCAAATGAAAGACCCTCGGACCGAGGAGTCTCTACAAATTGGACGATCCCCCCAAAAACACTCAATGTCCAGTCCAGCTGATGCAAAAAACAAGAGGTAAGTTTATTATGGGACGTTTGCGCAAACGGGCTTCCCAGTCCGACAGACAAAGAAGAAGCCCTGTTCCTCTAAAGCAGGCTCCTTTTATAAGAGAAAAAACCATAGGATTTTAGGGGTTTGGGTACGTGACCAGAGTCACAGATCCTTTGGAGATCTCTTATCTTTGGGGCCGGATGGTCTCCTGGCTCAGTGGGATAGTCTGTTTCTATCTTCATGACCCTAGGGCAGGGTGGCCCTCTAGGAATTCTTGGTATTCAGTTAGGTTGTCTTGTGGCCTTGTAAGGGAGTTATATCTGCCAGCTAAGAAATTCCAGGGGCTTGGGTCATTGTGACCTTGGTTAGGTTTTAAGTCAGGTCTCCCTGTTCTTAGGGTGAGAGGATTGTTTTTCTTCTTAGTTATTTCTTTGTTAATTCTAAAGTCCTTCACTACAAAGTGATTCTGAGTGGGTGAAGTGTGGGGTATGAAAGTCATGGGCACCAGGGTTGTGGCTGGAAAGAGAAGCAGCATCTGCTGACTTCGGAGAGTTGGGCTGGTTTAGTCCTTGCCAGCTCACATAACATTGCAATGGTTCAAAACAGCACTCCTTCCTAGATTAGTCAATCATGGACTGCTTTGATTCCTAGAACTACAAAATGTCACAGAGGCCCACATTCCTAATGGAAGAGTATATGATCACTCTTGATGGAGTGCTTTCCAGTTTGGGTACTGCCACATGGACACTCAGAGAAAATGTACTGGAAGTGATGGCATGGACAGTCTTGGAAGGCAGGCGGTAGGAACAGGGAAGGAAGAGGAGGAAGAATATGTCATTGAGGGGATCAACAAATGAAAAAAATCAAGGCTATTCCGAAGGATTCTATGGTTGAAGAGGTTTTCTGAATGGTAGTAGGGAATAAAGCAGGATGCTGCTAAACTGGAAAAGTGACAAAAGAAAATTACCCAAATGTCAACATCCCTGAGGTTGAGGAACCCTGGCCTAAACTGGTCTAGTGCTCTTAGCTTAAATGGGGTAAGTTAAGTTGGAGCTCAAAGATCTACTGTATCATTTCAACTGCTGCTAAGGGACACAAGACACGTAACGTTTTGCAGAGCTATGGCTCTGTGATGTTCCAGATTACGATGGTTAACCTTGATTTTCAACTTGACTGGTTTTGGAATCACTTTGGAGACACACCTTTAGGTTTCCAGAGGTAGAACTGGGGAGAGAAGATAAAATATGAATGTAGGTGGTGATATTCCACTGGTTGGGGTCTTGGACTGAATTCCAGCATTCATTCATCCCTGTACTTCCTTGATTGTGGATGCAGGGTTACCAGCTGTCCAATGCTCCTGTTGGCATGCCTCCCTGCATGGTGGACTACATCTCTTTTTAAGCCATGAGCCAAAATAAACCCTATCTTCCTTAAGTAACCAAATACACAGCTAGTTAAAACAAAGCAAACAAAACCAGAAGACATTAATAATACATGAAGAAGAAAGATTGTAAGAGTTTATATATGTTGTATGTACTGCCTGAAAAGAGGGATGGTATTATCAGCCACTGAAATACTATGCAAGATCTACTTTTCTTTCTTTCTTTCTTTCTTTCTTTCTTTCTTTCTTTCTTTCTTTCTTTCTTTCTTTCTTTCATTTTTCCCTCTCCACCTATGCTTTATTTTTGTCTTAATACACTGTTTGTCCCTGGATTTTTCACTTTACTGTTGTATTAAATGTGGGGTCTTTTTCCTTTTCAGACTTTAAAAGTAGAATTGGTTTGATTAACTTTTTTAAGATAAGGTGGTGATGATAGGAAGTGGTTACAAGATTGGCTTAGAAGGTTAATGCTGTCAACTTAGGTGCAGTGTATCTGCTAACCCAGATTCTGACACACCATCTATGATATTTCCGCTGTAAGTTTTGGTTTGGCCTAATTCTTTTAAAGATGAGAAGCTGACTTGATGCTTTCCCTCCCAAACAGCTTCCTTTTCCTGTATCTCATTTACCTTGGTGTTTGCTATCAGTTTTGTGTTTCAGAAATGAGCACTTGAGCTACATTGATTAGGTGTGAATATAAGCATACTGTGGGCATATATGTATGCATGTATGGGCACATGTATGTACGTGTGTGTGTGTGTGTGTGTGTGTGTGTGTGTGTGTGTGTGTGTGTGTGCGCGTAAATGAATGCACAGTTCATGATGCTTTCATGACAATACAAGTTAACTAACAAAGTTCTAGCCTCCTTACTAGTAAAGGTGTGTGTTGTGAAGTATTCCTTTACACTGTGTGAAATATATTACTGTGATTGATTTAATAAAAAGTTGAATAGCCAATAACTAGTCAGAAGTTTTAGGCATAGAGGACACTGGGAAGAAGAAGGGTGGAGAAGCCAGACAGACATGGAATGAGTTGGATATACAAAATGGGGCAGAGGTAAAAGCCACCTGGTAAGATGTAGATTAATAGAAATCCATTAATTTAAGTTATGAGAGCTAACTAAAGACAAGCATAAGCTATCGACTGAGCTTTCATAATTAATAAGAAGTCTCCATGTCATGATTTGGGAACTCCCTGGCAGGAAAGAAAAATCCGTCTACAGGTGTGGCTCTCCTTCCAACACTATGAAATTATCAGAAGAAAAGAACATTGTTTCCAGAAACAATGTTCTGGAAAATCTGCATCAAGTTTTACTGGTAAACATACCTGTAGAGAATCTAAGATTGCTGGGCATTGGTGGTGCACACCTTTAGTTCCAGCACTCAGGAGGCAGAGGTAGAGGCAGAGGCAGGTGGATCTCTGTGAGTTCGAGAGCAGCCTGGTCTACAATAGCTAGTTCCAGGACAGCCTCCAAAACTACAGAGAAACCCTGACTCAAAAAACAAAGACAAAACAAAACAAAAAAAAAAGAATCTAAGATTATGGGAGTCTTAAGGGGGATAAAAGAACAGCAAAGGGAATAAAATAATTGAGATCAATCAACATAGTCTACTACTAATCTAAAGAAGGAAAATCACATGACTATATCATATATCATGATAAAGAAAAGATGTTAAACAAAACCCTGTTCATGATAAGACTGTAAGAAAAAAGGAGATCTGGAGGAATTTCCCCAGTTTTATATTTCCAAAAATAATAACAATCTTACAACTATCACTGTGCAATGAAAGATGGATTGTTTCCATGTAAGACAAACAGAGCAGGAGAGAAGTGATTACTCTCTCTACTCTTATTCACTATGGACTGAAGTCGTAGCCAACACAATGGGAGAAGAGACAATTAAGGTACATATATTAGAACCGCCAGCACAATGAGAGAAGGGACAGTTAAGGTACATAGATTAGAACCAAAGTGATAAAGAAATACCTGTTTTAAGATGGTATGAGGGTCCACACAGCAAATACAAAGGAATCTCCAAAGACAGCAAAAATGGAACAACCCTTATAATAAGTAACTATGGTAAAGTTTCAAGATACAAGTTTGACAGATAAAAACTAGCTCTCTAAGTTTGAAATAAGTACATGATAAGCACATTAAATATGCCATTTATAATCTCTCAAAAAGAAATACTTAGGTATGAGTCTTCAAGCTGCATAAATTGTGTATACTGCCACCTATAAAATTCTGAATTAAACCAGAGCATATTGAAGTGAATGGCAAGACACCATGTTCATAAGCTGTATGATCACCATACTAAAAATGTCAGTTTCCTTCTAAATCAGATTACAGCTTCTATTAACATCTTTCAAGAACTTTTTCAGATCTAGACAAGCATGTTCTAAAATTTACATGTGAAGGCAAAAGACTAGAATCGCCAAGGTACTTTCACAAAGGAGTGAAGAGGAAAGAATCATTCAACCTGATTTTAAAACTTTTTTGTGACTTGTGCAGACTGATAGAAGGATAGACACAGAGACTAATGGAAGAGACTAGAAAACCCAGATGGCAACCCACACAAGGATGGTAGGCAGTTGAGGTTGCTATGCTAGTATCATTAGCTGTGATCTAAGGTGTAGATGAACAATTTCAGAAACTGGTTGTTTTGCACTTGGTACTACACAATTCAGCTTTCTTGTTAGACAAAATTAAATAATCAAATTAGATATTAATAGTTTCAAAGATACTAAATTATTTATACTAGGTTTGTCCTATGTGCTGTCATTGATTTTTAAAAATGTCACTTGCAGTATGTTAATAATCATGAAATAAATTTGATTTTATATTAAAATGGTGCTGGAGCAATTTCATATTCATAGGCTAAAAACCACAAACAAGAACTTCAACCTAAGATGATAAATACAAATACAGCGTATAAAACTATAAAACTTTCCAAAGACAACTTTGGACTGAAATTTTGAAGGGTTCTTTGACACAACACTAAAAAATAAAATATACAAGATATAGAAGATATGAATAATAGTTAATCAAAATGAAAGACTGGTCTGCACTGTTAGGATGGCTCTAACCCTCAGTCATTTGGATGGTGTCTATCCGTGTTGGGTGATGACCAATCTTCCTTCCTTAGTCTGCCGATTTAAATCCCAGTCTCTTCAGAATATCCTTTAACACATCCAGAAACAATGCTTGACTAGCCATTCGAGTAACCCTTTTTCTAGCTACACCTAAAATGAAAATGTCTATCACACAGAACCAGGAATCATGCCATAGGACAGTGGTTCTCAACCTGTGGGTTGCAACCCCTTTGGGGTCAAATGATCTTTTCATAGGGGTCACATAAGACCATCAGAAAACACAGATATTTATATTATGATTCATAACAGTAGCAAAAGTAAATTTATAGCTGGGGATCACCACAGCATGAGAAACTGTACTAAAAGGTCACATCACTAGGAAGGGTGAGAACTACTGCTCTAGCACATTTATCCCAGGAAGTGAAAACTTAGACTTACATAGACACTTAAATTTTATAGCAGATTTTTTTTTTCTTAATAGATTTGGGATAGAAACAACAACCCTAAGCAGATGATAGTCAAATGAGATACTGCTTAGCAATAAAAAAGAATTCATAAAACCAGGACATAAATTCATATTTTCTGATTGGCAAAATGTTAGTTTCATTTTTAATTATTGTAACAAATACCTGATATAATTAACTTAGAAAGAGGAAAGGCTTGTTTTGGTTTTTGTTGTTGTTGTTGTTGCTTTTGTTGAGCTAGGGTGTTATGTAGCCCAGGCTGGTCTTGAACTTGCTGTATGGGTAAGGATGACTTTGAAGTTTCATTTCTCCTGACTATAGCTCCCAAGTTTTGAGTGTTGTATCATGCCCCACCACACCCAGATATTTTGGCTCATTTTAAAAGATTTCTGTACAAGATCCATTGGCCCATTGGTATGGGGTGTGGCAGGAGTATGTAGTGGAAAAAAACCAAACTCTTCACCTTGCTTCAGTCTGGGACTTGGGAGAAGCATCAATTCCAATGATTAGAAACTTACCACTAGGCTCCACCTTCCAATATCACTACACTGGGATGAAACTTTCATGTGGCCAAATGAATTATATAGCAGCTGAAGTTAAAGGTGTTGCATGCTGGTGTGACCATGAAGGTGTGGGTGGCCTGAGGGAAGAGTTTGTAATGGTGAAATAACTCTTCCTCTGGATTGTTACAGGTTATGGAACTCCACACATGGAATGGAATGACACTGAACTATACACAGCAATGTCCCATTTCTGATATGGGCATGGTATATAACTATGGAAGACAAAACCATCAAAGAAAACTAGTTAAAGTTTATTATTATTATCTCCAAATCATTAATTTTGAGATTATTGTTGTATTTTATTTATTATTTATATGTAACAATTTTATTTATTTTTATATTTTATAGAACTATATGTAAATTATCATTATTTATATGTCTTGGGCTGGCTTTGAACTGACCATGTAGCTGAGAATGACTTTGTACTTCTGTCTGATCCTCTTGCCTCTCCCTCCCAAATGCTGGGATGACAGGCAGTGCTGGGCATAGAACCCAGTGTTTCATGCATGCTGGGCAAGCATTCTACTAACTGAATTACAACTCCAGCCAGAAACCAGGTAAAGTTTAGATGGAGTTTCTCTATATTAGTAGCGTCCTTTTGGCCAGCATTTGTTTTGTAGTTAACTAAAAGGGCTTGATTCTGTAATTATTTAACTAAAAAAGTTTCAGGGGGAGCTGGACAGATGGTTCAACAGTTAAAAGCTCTGGCTGTTTTTTTTTTTTTTTAGAGGACTTTGGATCAGCATCCACATGGTGGCTCACAACTGTCTTTAACTCCAGTTCCAGGGGATCCAACATCTTCTTCTGAACTCTGTAGGCAGAGTCACTAGAACAAACCAATGTCCAAACACTAGTGACAGGATCAACAACTGTAGTATAACTGTACAATGAAATACTCAGTGATTGAAATGGACAAGACACTATTACAAGTCATAGTGCAGATGACTCTCACACATGGTGAACATGTGGAAGAATGCATATTTTGAATGAAACTTGGGAAAATCTGGGAAAGATGAATCTAATATATAGCAAGAGAAATTCTTAAAAAGGCCAATATAACATATACTAACAATAGACATACCAGTGATTGATGAGTAGGCCATTGTCTGGGAAACTGGACTGGAAAGGGGACTTTGGGAATGATGGATATATTTTGAATCTAGATTGTGGTATTTACACTGATGTATACTTATGTGTACCTGCTTAAAGCAAATGCAATTATTGTCAATTATACTCTAATAAAGCTGATAAAATAAATGAAGCCGAAAAATACCTCAGCCCCTTCATGCACACTTGAGTCTTGTAACTTTGGGGACCAGTTCTTCTGGTTGGGCTCCAGACTCAACATAAATGAGTACTAAGAACTGAATGAGAACTCAGGATACCTGGGCTCCCAACCCTATTTCAGTGATAATTTGTGGATGACTCATGGGTCAGTCAGCCACCATGCTCCCTTGCTCCTCTGTTGTATTTATGAGACTTTGGAGCAACAACGCAGCAACAAGTAGCAAAGAAACTATTTGGCAGAACTATCTTTCTGTCAGGAGTGATTACCAGATATTGGACAGAAATTGCTCTTTGAAATCAAGTATGGAACAGCTCTAGGGAGATGAGGTTTCAAAAACAATAAGGCTTGCAGGAATTAAAACGCCATGCATTATGCTTTATTAGTGTATTTGGCAACAGAAATTTAAACAATGTTAATGGTTTGCTGAAGGTAGGGAAAGTCAGGGCCCTTAAGGCAAGGTTAACTTGAGGGCTGTATGTAGGAAAAGTTGCAGAAGTGATTGTTATATCCTGAAGTTCCTCTTCTGGATTATTCATTGAGAGAAATGGTACGGGTCACACAGAGACACAGGAAGTTGCTTCTTATCATATTGCTTTTGCCAGCACAGAATAGGGACAAGGTAGGTGTCTGTAATGTAGAATTTATAACATTCACACATAGCAAGACAAAGTAGCAATCAGAAATATGTTCACTTCTATGTCACAGTTACTACCAGAAACATTGTACTGAGTAAATATTCTGAATGGTGTTTCTGACATGCTTAATTTTTTAAGAGTACACATGGATTTAAATATAAACTCATCCTCCATACAAATAAATGGGAAATGGACCTGAGCATTCACTATATACACTAGAGAGGAATGAGTGCTCCAAGACTTCAATAAAATGATCTGGAAATGAGTGAGCAATGGGAAATAGCAAAATTAAATGCAGAGGAAGAGTTGCTTGGTGTGGGCTGACTTGGGAGAGTATTCGTTAAATACTATGCATCTAGAAATGTTCCAGGCATGATTCTGAGGATGGTTGCGGCTTGGGCATCAGGACCAAACTATAGGATCCAAGAATTATTGAATATCTTGGGAAGGTTTGAAAATGCTGCACATGGATCACACAGCTAGAGATTTAGAGTTAATTGACTTGGAGTGTTTCATTGGACCACCAGGATTATAAAATGTCTTTCCTGCCAGGCAGTGGTGGTACATACCTTTAATCCCAGCACTTGGGAGGCAGAGGCAAGTGGATCTTTGTGAATTTGAGGAAAGTCTGGTCTACAGAGTGAGTTCCAAGACTGCCAAGGCTACACAGGGAAACCCTATCTGGAAAAAAAAAAATCTTCCTTTCCCCAAGTGATGCCGTACACAGACAAGATTGGGAGTTGGATTTAATATGTAGAACAATGGGAAATTTGAAAGACACTTCGGTTACATCTTCCTCAATTGTGGAACCGAGATGGTGTTCATCTTTCATCGGGGAGAGATTGGGGTGATGCCAGGTACAGATTGCAGCTTGAGAGAGTGAAAAACAAATGGTAGTCATTGTCTTATGAAAAAAATCACTAGATCACATAATGATGATGGACAGCAAAGTTACAAGATAGAATTGAGTCCTGAACAAATGAATGACCTATTTCCATGGGAAGGAAGTAAAACAAGGAGTGGGACTTCCTTAGTCCCAAACTGTCTTCAAGGCCAACCGAGTAGTTCTGATAACAAGATGCTAGCGAAATGTGGTGGTGGCTACTAACCTCTATTGAAATCACATTGCCACTTTTTTTTTTTTTTTTTTTTTTTCAAGACAGGGTTTCTCTGTGTAACAGTCCTGACTATTCGGGAACTCACTCCATAGACCAAGGTAGCCTCAAACTCACAGAGATGCACCTGCGTCCTGAGTGCACCACTACTGCCTGGCCATCAGGTTGCCACTTTTGTGAAGAGAAAGTAACTCATATTGTTTTTGAACTTGAACTCTGAGTAAAAGCTGACCTCTTGTGACCACTCACAGAAAATGCTGTTTTCTTAAGGGATTCCTGTGATGGTATGTAAGAGCTAAGAGCTGGGCTCACTGTCTGTTCTAAGCATTTTATTTTTAAAGAACAATTAACCTTCACCACAAATGATTCATCACACTGTGAATGCAAGAAATGGGTGCTATTAAGATCTTTGCTAGATAGGTGAGGAGACTGAGGCACAAGAAGGCTAGCTTCTTGCCCAAGTCACAAAACAGGAGGTGACAAAGCTAGTTACAGGGTCAGTGGTCCTAACCAGCCCGGCATATACCTTAGTGTTCTTCCTTGTGAGCAAGACAATCACTCTACAGCATGCATTACTATTCAAGCATTTTATTTTCTCCATTGGAATAATTTCAACACTACTAAGAAGACCGAGGCAAGAGGAATTTAGAGCTCACAGGTCACCTGGGCTACACAGCAAGAGAATATTTTCAAAATAAACAAAGCACACATGCACGCACGCACGCACGCACGCACGCACGCACGCACGCACGCACGCACGCACGCACGTACCCCTCCCAAACTCTGACCTGTAGGGTTTCCTTTCACAGGAAGGAATTCCTTGAGGGGTAGTAATCCTCACTCTTCCCACAACAGGGAGGCAGTCAGGTTTTGCTGCCAAATTCCTCCGGAGTCTGTCCCTTTCTTCTCTATGCTTTCTAAACACATAGTGCCTTGCTGGCAATGGGAAGCTCAATGTAGCAACAGAGGCGGCGGCAGCGACAGTGATGGTGGTGCGGGAGTAAAAGTATTCACCGTACCAGAATTGACATAAAAGTTTTGATGAAGTGTAAACGCTGTGGTCAGAAACGCAGTAGGTGAATGCTCAAATAGAGTTCCACCCCCAAGGAGAAATGAGGTTCTTTTACACCTGTTAAGGGAGGTTAAGGAAAGATACCCAGGCTATACGTGTGGGGTTGTATTTGAATAGATAGGAGGTGGGCAATTGACTATCTTGTCAGGTACTAAATTTTACAACATCATTTTCTCTTCCTGGGATTGGCCATTTGGGGTGAGGCACTGGGGGTCATTAAAAGTTAGACTATATGGTACCCATTATTAATGAGGTTATAAGCCTTTGTGGAAAAAAAAAAAAACAACTACTATTGGTTTGCTAAGTGGACATAGTACCAAAATGCCTCCTAAATACTTATCTTTATAGAGAGATGTGTACATTAGTGTAGCTCTTGCCTTCATCAGAGAAGGTTCTGTTTGCAGTGGACAGCAGTAATGCAGAAACTCATAACTGGTCAAAGTGGAGAAAGTAGTGACTGTGGAGTGTTCAGCTCTAAACGAGATACCTATAACACACACACACACACACACACACACACACACACACACACACACACACACTCCTCTCACCAACTCGGGGAACATTGTGGAAGGGGTGGGGAATGGGAAGACTATAAAAACCAGAGGAAGATTGCTTCAAAATAGTATCTTCTGGATATGACAGGACCATTACACTCATGAACTCACGGCACATGCGGTCCCATGCAAAGATGAGGAGATATTGGTAGTTGATTACTACTGGGGAAGAGCCTTTTCTTTTTTAAGGGTATGTGGTCCCTGGTAGATTGCCCACGCTCTAGTGGATGGTCATATACCAATGCACATGTAGACACTACTAAGTGGACTCAGTAGGTTAATAAAAATAAAAGGAAGAAGATATGATGTTGTAAGGGTATATGAAAGGGCTCAGAAGAATTTGGATGGTAGGAGGGAATCAAATATGAACAAGGTATTTTGCACAGGTATGTGAAACTGTCAAAGAATAAATAGAAATTAGATTTTTTTAAAGATTTATTTATTATGTATACAACATGCTGCCTCCGTATATGCCTGCATGCCAGAAGATCTTATTACAGATGGTTGTGAAACACCATGTGGTTGCTGGGAATTGAACTAAGGACCTCTGGAAGAACAGCCAGTGCTCTTAACCTCTGAGCCATCTCTCCAGCCCTGAAATTAGTTTTTTTTTAAATGTTCTTTAGATTTACTTTATTATTTTATACATATGAGTGTTTTGCCTGCATGTACCTATAGGTACCATGTTAGTGCCCACAGAGGTTAGGAAAGGGTATCAGATCCTCTGGAACTGGAGTTACAGATGGTTGTGAGCTGCCAAGTGAGTGCTGGGAATTGAACCTGGGTCCTTTGTAAGAACAGTAAATACTCTTAACTGCTGAGCCAATTCTTTAGCTCAGGTTCTGATGGTTTATATGATACATCACAAGTCATTGGTTTAGGTTCCAAACATTTAGTGTTCTGACTGCTAGAGGGGGAATTTTTCTTTTTCTTCTTCTTTTTTTTTAATATTCGAACTTTTTCTCTCTACATTTACAAGCCAGTGCACTCCACCTATAAACTTAGTACACACCCTATCTTGTGTTACAGACCTACAGTGGTTAGCCTTGGCACAGAGCCTTCTCATTCATCAGCATCAGCCTATGAACACCAAAGCTCATTAGAAATGCAGTCTTGGGCCCTCTGAATCAAACTCTGCATTTAATGTTATTTTTAGATAGCTTTATCTTACCTTTACTTACATATGTATTTGTGTGTCTGTGTGTATTCACATGTGTGTTTGTGTCTACTGAGACTAGAAAAGTACAACGGACCACGTGGAGCTGGGATTACAGGTGAGCTCCTGAAATTCAGGTATTGGGAACTGAACTTGAGTTCTATGCAAGAGCAGAAAGTGGTCTTAATCCCTGAGTCATCTCTCTAGCTCTCAGCCTCTGCATTTTAGTGAGTGTCTACAACCACAGTGCGTTCTTAAAGTACTGCAGAGATGAGCACTGCTAATGGGGTGGGTGTAGCAGGGTTAGGATGGTCTACTATGTGCTAGTTGAACTCACCTATACCCTTCGCTATGGACAGCTCTGATTTCAAGCTTGCCTTTGAATTCTAGTCATCTGGGAATCTTAGAAATTCCAAAACCAGATCACACTTCAGACCAAGTGAATTTGGACTCTGAGAGAGGGACATGAGCTTCAGTATTTAGGAAGAGATTTTTTCACATGGTGGACATGTTTGGACTCACTCTGTATCTGACAGGCACTGAGCTACTCAGAATGCCATGGAGGGTTCATGCCACTGTCTCTTGCACTCAGCTGGAGGTTCTTCTGTTTTAGACTCCTCTTGCTCCATGTCTGAGAAGGGGTATACTGCTGATGTCAAAATTATCCTTGGCCCCAACTTCTCCTCTGCACCTTGCCTCACTTCCTCCCTGTCGCTTGTTCAGAGACTTTCTCAGAACTTTGCTTGTCACATAATCTATTTTCTAAGCCCTGCTTCTTGGGAACCCTGCCCGAGGCACAAGGAGAGCTCCACCCAGGCTTTACTCGTTCCAATCTGAACTTCATAGTCTTCCCTGTCCACCTTGTTTTCTTCCTGTCCATTCACCTTCACCTCCTGTAATCTAGAAATGACTACATTTGCCCCAAACTCTAGACTGTAGGTCTCATTTATTCCAGTTGTATACTGGGGTGCTTTATTGACCTCACTGTGTCATCCCATCTTGCACACTTTTGTAGACAGAAGTTTCTTTCCTGCCAGGTCCCACAGCCCTTTAGTCCCAAATAAACACACCGAGGCTTATATTAATTATAAACTGTTTGGTCGACGTCTCAGGCTTCTTATTGGCTAGCTCTCTCTTAATTATTATCCAATTTCTATTAAACTGTCTATCTCCACGTGAGTTTGGCTTACCAGTGATTCCAAAGCCTTCTGCTTTCTTGGCAGCTATATGGATGGCATCTCCCTCAAGACTCTTCTCCACATTGCTCTTCCCATCATTCTAGTCTGGTAGCCCCATCTATACTTCCTGCCTGGCTACATCCTGCCTGTCCATTGACTGAAACAGCTTTAATCATCAACCAATAAGAGAAGTATATATTCACAGCATACAATAGGATATCCCCTTTTACACCTTGGTCTGTAGAATGCTATGCTTTGTGTCATTTTCCCGCCTGAAGTTTCCAGGGGTTCCCTGTCATACTGGTGATATCTCTCAAATCTTATCACATGTTTATAGCCCTCAATTTTCTATGAGCATCTTGAAATCGTGTTGTTGTTTGAATAACTAGAAATGAAATATCTTAAGAGCATGCTCATGTTGCCAGAATAATCAGATTACCACCTACTTTCAGTTCCCATAGTTCTGATTATGATGTTCTTAGAATGAAATGACCATTGAAAGACACAGGTTTTAATTTTTGATGGATTTGTAGTTGAGTCTGGTTTATATGACTTAAACATATTCTGATTTCAAGAGGAGACAACAAATACCAAATTCTGTAAGAATCACCACCACAACAATATTTAATAGTTAATGATTATTCATTGCATGTATTGTGATTCTCATACCTTTCTTTTAATTTTTTTTGTATAGCTGTGGCATAGATACTGTTAACATCACATATAGTTTGATTTCATATCACTGTCTAAGAAGCTCAGTGACTGAAAACAACTGATCATTTCTCATGATTCTTCAGAGTGGAGGCCACCAAAGCTTTGCCAGGCTGTTCTTTCTTCCCTTTCCCTTGGCTGTACCACCTGGTGGCTGGGTTCACACTGGAAATTCAGGAAGGGTTCAGCCAGGTGTGGTGCCTTGGGCTTCTCAGTGGACCCCTTTTTCTCCACATGGTTCCAAATGCCCACACTGGCTTCCTTTCAGTCTGATACTATAGAGGTCCAGACTGAGCTTGGGATAAAGAAGGACCACTTCATCACATTGGTGGGTCGAGGTAATGCCAAAGTCTAAGGTCAAAGGAAGGGAAATAACATCCAGATCTTTGTTGAAAGAGCAGCAGGCACGTGTATAGAGGGGTGGGAAGCACTGTTTGACATACACATTTATAGATGTACAAACTGTATCAGCTTATCATAGAGTGAATGGTAGATATTGGACTAAGACCCACACGGTGAGCTCTATAGCCTGTGCTTTAGGTCACTAAGTTGCTGTCATCCTTTTGATAATGGAGTCTCTATAGCCCAGATTGGCTTAAATTCAGTTTGTATCCCAGGCTGGCTTCCGGCATATGGTGAACCTCCTTCTTTAGTCTCTGGTGTGGTACCATCATGCTTGGCTTTCTACTTTCATTTTATGCCCCAGACTATAACAAGCCTGGCTGTAGAGCAGAATTTCTCTTGCATTTTAGTTTACCATCTGAGGATATTTGTAGAGAAATTGGTGTTACAACTGCCACACAAAGTAGGAGAAGGCCAAGTGACTCCCAGTCTTCTGTTGATACACTCTTTCCTCTAACCCACTGGATTCAGCTGCCTGAACAGGCTTGATAGGTTTCACAGCTTGTTGCTCTCTGGAAACCTTTGGCTCTCCTGCACTTTCTGATTTTCCCACCAGAGGGAGACCATCTCTTTGTAAAAGGACAATTCTTCCTCCCTTTTCACAGGCCAAAGCTGTTGTGCTTTGTTAGTGTGCTGATTTGAACTACAATGCATTTAAGTACAAAGGACACACCGGGTTTTGAAGATAGTACAATCAAAAAACAAAGTAAAGTGTTTTATTAGTACATGCAATAAACTAATTACATGTTGAAATATTTTAGGTATGTTAAAGATATCATTAAATTAATTTCTCAACCCCTTTCACCCCCAAGTCTCTCAGAGATTGAACCTAGGGCCTCGCACATACTAGATAATCTACATCCTTTATCTATTTTATATTTTTAAAAACAATATCCTGGCTATAAAAAGATTTAGAAATATACATGTGACCAATTTTAGATTTCTATCAGACAGTGGTTTTTCCCAGTGTCAAACCCCAAAGTAACTCTGAAGAGCATCAGGGATCCAAAGCCTCAGTGTGAAAAGGAGCAGGTTGAGGAGACTGGGACAGAGACTGGCTAGCAACACAACCCTGCTCATCCCACTATAGGCTATGGACTTTACTTTAGAACACAGGTATCCTAGACTTTGCTTGTTATTTCTTTTTCTTCTGTGCTGGACTCCTTGAGTTCCACATGAAGATCCAGTCTTATATTACTCTGCAGTACCTTAGCAAGTTTCACCATCTCAGGTCTCTCTTGACAAGACTTTTGAAGACTGACAGTGGGCTGCTCAGAACTTTTGGCTTCCTTGTCTAAAACCCTTTGACTTGCTCAGTTCAAGTTGTTCCTAGGGGCCATAGTAAATCTTTGTGGAATAATTTCAAGGATGAAAAGACAGAAACAGCAGGACTTGTTGCTCACTTACTCAGTGACTATCATATTCTGTTCATGCCTGAGATCTCAAGTAGTCTATATCCCTGCCTGTGCAGGGGTTATTGGGGTTCACATGACCAGTGAGTGGCTCACATTGGTATCAAAAGCTCCCCTAGCAACTTCTCAAAGTAACCCCATGAATCAACAATGGCGGAGGTAGGAAGCCAGGTCACCACAGCCCTTCTTGGACACAGCTGGCAGATCTATAGCCATGAGAGTCTTTAAGTTTACCTTTTCATTTGTATTATGAACATATTACATATCGCTAGTAAAAATTACCAGAACTTAAATAAGCAGCATATATTGAGTCATACAGTTTTTGTGGGTTGGGAATTTAAGAAAACTTAATGGGGGTAGTTTTGCTACAGTCTTTCTTTGATGATGAAAAAAATGTCTATTCCATCATTAGTCAACGTGGTTGGAGGTGGAACTTAATTGCTTACAGGTGTTCATTCCTCTGGCTGCTAGCAGAGACCTCAGTTCCGCATCTCATGAGCCGCCCCAGCTACTGCCTCAGAGTCCTGTGACATGGCCGCAAGCAGCAGCAGTGTGAGACAGCAAGACAGAAAACTATTCTTTCTGTACTCTCTGTTACAGAGGTCAGCCCAAGTCAGGGAAATGGCTACCAGGAAGTGTAAGCCATCATGAAGGCTGCTAACACAGTGACATAATACCAGTTCTGTCTATTTAACTTCAGTACTTTTTATTTATTTGTTTGTTTTGAGACAGGGTATCATGTTGCCTAGGCTGGCTTCAAACTTCCTATATAGTCAAGGATGCCCTTGAACTCTTGATACTTCTGCCATTACTTCATGAGTGCTGGGATTACAGATGTCTAACACTGTGCTTGCTTTATGCAGTGCTGGGGATGGGACTCAGAATTTTGTTGGTGATACACAGACACTCTATCAACTGAATTATATCAATGGCCCCATTGTGAGGTTTTGTATACATACTCAGTGTTTGATTTTTTTTTCCCCACTGTGACAAATATCGGGAAGGAACAAATTAAACAGGGAATTTATTTTGGCTCATAGTTTCAGATGCTTAGTCTCTGACCCTTTGCCTCGGTGTTTCTAGGCCTTCAGTGAGGTGGAACACCACAGGGGCAGGGGTGTGTGGTGTAGACTGTTCACCCCACAGCGGCCTTAAGTCAAGGAAGAAGACAGGAAGGACACAAAAGGGAAGGGGGAGGATATATTCTTCAAGGGCACACCCTAAATGACCTGCTTCCTCTATCTGGGTGCTACTTCCTATTTTGGCTGCCTCCTGAGAATGCTATCACAACAAAGCCACTGCAAATAAAACAATCAGAGGGTGCAATTGCTAAAAAACAGCTGCTAAGAGACTGCTGGAGCTGGGCCCTGAGACATCAGAGGAAGTGCCACAAAGGGTTCAGGGACAGACAGCTGGGAAGTTTGGAAGCTCAGGGATCTCTAGCTCTCTTTGCTGTCTTTGTGTGAAGACAACATGGAAAGAACTAAGATGATTTAGAAAATCTGCCCATTACATTTGAATGCTCACCCAAGGCTGGACTTGATAATTCATTAGCGTTCTCTCTAAATTTTAGGCATTCTAGGAGAAGGTCTGACCCAAGTCAGAGAATGACTTATGTATTATCCCTTAGCTCTGAGGGCCAGAAGAGATCATGTGCTCTTCGTGAATGCCAACAAGTGTAGTTCCATTATCAAGACTTGGCAAGACTCCATGTAATTTCCCAGTATCTTCACTGATTCCTTAAAATTGTCACACAAAGGAAGTTTTAGGTATTTTTTAAAGTCTTTCTGCAATGATAAAATACTTAAGAAAAAAGACAGGGTCTTTGTAGCCCTGGATGTCCTGGATCTTACTATGTACACTAGGCTAGACTATGCCTTATGCAGATATATCTTCATCTAAGGTCAACACAGTGAATCTCATTTGCTATCTGTCTGCAGCCTCCCTCAGTAATCCTGAGAGAGGCAGAGTCAAAGCAATCACTGAAAAACAGAGGGACACTCTCTCAGCCTAGATACATGGGGGAGGGCCTTGGTCCTGCCCCAAATGATGCAGCAGACTTTGATAATCCCTGATGGGAGGCCTCACCCTCCCTGAGGCGTGGATACAGGGTGGAATGGGAGGGAGGGTGGGGGGTGGGAGGGGGAGGGAACTGGGATTGGTATGTAAAATAAGATTGATTTTAATTTAAATAAGAATTAATTAAAAAAGAAGAGTATGCAAAACCAGGAAAGACTCAAAATCAACTTTAAGACATAGTCTATCCTGGTATACATAGTAAGTTCCAGGACATCCAGGGCTACAGAGTTGGAGCAACTGAATAAAGCTAGCCACAGGCCTGTTTTGCCAATTTCCCATTTTGTGACTCAATAATCCCTTTACCATTTAAGCTACTTTAAGTTAGTTTTCTGAAAATGCTAATGGAAATGCTTGTATTTCTGGGATCAATTCTGACTTTGATTTAGCTTAATTTAAGCTAAGGGGATTTAGCTTAATACTCTGGGCCTAAGCTTCAGGTGTTACATGTCTGTCCCTGACTTGACACTCTGGGCCTAACCTTCAGGTGTTACACATGTGTCCCTGACGACACCCTGGGCCTAACCTTCAGGTGTTACACATGTGTCCCTGACTTGAGTCTGGTTTTCTAACACCTGGAATTTCCTCTCAGTCTCTCTACTCATATTTGAGAGTGGCTGAATCTCCCCAGAATCTGCTGCTTTCATTTATACCATTCTCAATCGTTACTCATGGCTGGAGCCTTAATCGCTTCCAAAGTGTCACCTCAGTGACACCACAGGTTATATTTCAGATGTCTTCCTAGATTTGAAAGAATGGCTGCTTTCCTAGGAGCCTTCTTGTTGAGTTATTTCATTTTCATCCATGGCTGGGTAGACTCCAGAGCGGACTCACCTGGTTTGGGCCTGTTACTGTACTCTGAAGATTCCAGACATCTGATCCTGTACACTAGATCATTATTATCTTTCTGGTGCCTGCAGCTGGATGGACAAACTCTTCGTCACTTTACAATTTCCCCTGTTCCTCCTTGAAGGCTTCTTGGTGAAAAGTTTCCTGGTAGAAACCTTACACACCCTGGATGGAAATGTTTGGTTTAGGAGACACAAAATGTACCACCACTTGTAGTGTTTATATCCTTTCTCTGAAAAAAAGTCACCTCTACTTTTCTCATTGCATATGTCTCCTTGGTATGCACTCTGGGATTTGACTTGATCCTATTTCTCTGCTGCTTTGGTGTGAAGATTACATGGAGACTTTGAAAGCAAAAACAGTAGAGCCCACTTTATATAAACATCTGACTGGCATACCAATTGTATATGAGTAAATATGTTTAATCAGCTATGTCAGTTACCTCTGACATACGCACACATCTTAGCTTGGGGTTTTTGTTTGAGTCCTCCCTACCTTGTGGTTTAAAGCATTGTCTGTTTGTTAATATCTATTTGTATTTGGTGCAGAATTCATCCTGAGACTTGCTTTTGGGGTAACCCAGAGTACAGTTGCAGAGTAGTAGCTGAACTTCAATTTCTTTAACTACTTGCAACTTCTGATATTTACTGAAAGGAAATGCAACATTATATATGCCCAGAGTGGTTCCACTTAGTTCCAACACCTCGGTAATAGGAAGTGAGCACACACAAGTGATCAGTGGGAGCTTTCTAAAAGATTTCAGTAAGGGGAGTAAGAAAACAATTCTCTTATGTATAAGTCCCAGAAACTCTTTGAAACATTTCTGACTATGACAGGATCTTTCATGGCCTTTTACCTGCAACACCAGCTCTGCCCCTTTCCTCCTTTGTGGTAAAGAAATACTCCTACCTTCAGCAGAAAATGAGAGCAGCCCAAAGCCTAATCTAGGAGTGCCATTCAAGAAGCAGATTCCCCAAGGATCTTTCTTCTTCAAACACATTCTCATGCCAACAGCTACAAAGGTTTTTTTTTGTTTGTTTGTTTTTTGTTTTTTCCAGAGACTGTGTGGTAACCTTGAATTGTTGATCATTACAGGACAACAGTGGTAGCTCAAGGCTTTTGATTAAGGCTAGGCAGCCCAAGTTCTAAACTTAGCATTTCCCCATGTTGGTTCTGGGTCCTGCTGGGATGGTTGGCTTTCTGTTTCAGCAGCCTCCTTATCACTACAGTGAATGCTGTTTTCCTGGCTGTGGCTTATGAGACCCCATCTTAGAGCTGAGGCTCACATCTGTGAAAATCCCCTGCATCATCTGGCCCAGATCTATGTTTCTCTGTTTCTCACCCCTTGTTTTCCCCACTGGATCTCCTCTCTGTCCCTCTTGAAAACTGCTGATTCCTAACACTTTGTTAGAATGGGCTCTCCATTGAACTTTAAACCATTTTGCCTCAGACTCTAGACCAGTGATTGGGACACTGAGCCCTGGCAGCTGACAGGACCTTTTGATGAAACTGTTGGTAGCGTAGGCTTTGGAGGCTACCTCCTACTTTCTAGTTTGCTCAATGTGAGGCCCTTTCAGTTAACACCAGCAGCTACCATTAGTCATAGAAGGGCAGGGCCAGCTTTTGCTAGTGGCTTCACTCTGATTACCGTAACAACACGTTCAGACTGACTAACCCCCACAGGGCACACATTTACGAGCAAGCAGGCATAAATCTGTGTCCACCTACAAGCTGGGAAGAAGACCCTTACCAAGAACCAAACTTGCTATCACTTTTCTTGCCTCTGGAGCTGTGAGAAATTAATATCTATGGTGGAGGCCACTAAGTCTCTGGTACCTACTTTTATGAAGCTGAGCTGATGAAGATGTAGGTATAAAGAAAAGTCCTGACAATAATTAAATCTCTAAATTCAGTTGTCTCTGAGTCCATCTACATCTCTAAATTCTGTGTGGTTTGGTTATGCAGCCCACAGATTCCCCTTTTTTGCTCAAATTGTTTTGAGTTGAGTTTCTGATGAATATATTCACTATCAGTAGTTGTTTCAGAGAGCTAAACTTTTACTCATTGCTGAAGCCTTGTTCAATTGTTATCCCCACTCTGGCCTCTGACCTCCTGATGCTGCCTGACATGTTTAATCTTGACCTGAGGGCCATCCAGGACCCTTAGTGTTCTGCTACAATTTGCTTCTGGCCTGGCAGATGCCCACTCTTAAGGTTAGCAGGGTGTCCATATCTCTGAGCTTGCCCAATATTGGCTCATGCATGTTGTAAATCCAATAAGGTCCATTAAATGACTTTGGATTTCTATTTTCAAGTCTATGTGGGTTGGACAACTAACTATTGCTGGCCAATGAGTCCTGTTAGTGATAGCCTTCAGAAACCATTTTTGCCTCCTGAGAGGATTTTCTCCCAGAAACCTGAGTTCATCCCCCCAGAGCCAGTTGTATGTGAGGTCCTGGCCTCAACCTCTACTTTCTAACTGAGCTGTGGACTTCAACAGCTCTCGTACACAGGAGCCTGGGTGAGGCTATGTATCTGGCTATAAAAACCCCTGGTCCTATAGCTCATCTATTGAAGTGTTATTATGGCCCACACATCCTGAGCTTGTGGTCTTAGTCAGAGGACCCTCATGATCTCTATCTGCACTTTCTACACAAAGGAAGCTAGATAACATCACTTACTGATGGTTTATTTCTATCCCATTGAGTGAGGGCAAAAAATAACAGATTCTCATATATTTTCTACCTTAATTTATTAAGGCCAAAGGCCTGAAGACAGGTGATGAAGCACTTAAGATTTCCTTTCCCTATCTATAGAAGGCAGCACTGTCCAGTACTACTGAATTTCTTAGATGCAGCCAAGACTTCCAGGTATTGCAGCCTCTAAGACTGGGGGGGGGCAGGGGTTTTCTGTCAGGATGTCACTGGTAAGAGCTGTGCCGAGTGATGTTTGACCTCACAGGATGTTGGGGCTTGTTCATGGTCTCTTCCCTCATAAACCTGCAGCTATTGTATTTTCTTTGTGACATCCCTCTATCTTCTTCTTCAAAAAGATCAAAGTCCGACTTATCCAGCAGGAACTAAAAATGTTGTTTGTCACTTTCTCCCTCTCAGAGCAACATAACTCTGATTTTGAGCTGATCACACAGCTTCCTAGAGTAGGATTAATACTTCTCTGCATTTCTCACACTTGTATTGGTCAGTGGGATTTGAGTGACAGCTATCCATGCAACTTCCCGGTTGATACCTTTAGAGGGGAGGGGCTTGTCCACATCATCTTTCCTACTTGATGCAATGTGGATATGCTGAGACACCTTTGACAGTGTACATGAGGACAGCACCATAATTGTCAGAGCAACACAATGGAAAGAACCTGGGATTCTTACACTTTTGCAGAATGGAGCTGTCATTCTGGCTTAGATTTCACATAAGAAAGAAGTGAGCATGTCTGCTTTAGCCACGTTCTTAGAGGCTTATATTAACTATAAACTGTTTGGCTGATGGCTAAGGCTTCTTATTGGCTAGCTCTCTCTTAATTATTAACCCATTTCTATTAATCTGTGTATCGCCACATGGTCTTGGCTTACCGGTGATACCTGAGTCCCTTTCTTCCTCGGCAGCTACATGGTAACTCTCCCTCCACTCACTCTCTGTGTTCTCCTCCCAGCCTTCTCCTGGTCTGGTAGCCCCGCCTATACTTCCTGCCTGACTACATCCTGCCTGTCCATTGGCCAAAACAGCTTTATTTATGAACCAATAAGAGAAACATATATTCACAGAATATAGA
This sequence comes from Cricetulus griseus, assembly GCF_003668045.3. Classification (NCBI taxonomy): domain Eukaryota; kingdom Metazoa; phylum Chordata; class Mammalia; order Rodentia; family Cricetidae; genus Cricetulus; species Cricetulus griseus. Next base: position 230,823,100 of record NC_048597.1, read on the forward strand.
AGTCATCCCCCATCAGCTTTGCTCTCTGGTGAGGGCCCTATAGTGGTTAATATAAAAGGAGACATCACAGGGAGAGACAGGAGGCGAGGCTTGCTCTTTTCTAACAACCCTCTTTCAAGAATGAAGGAGGACACCAAGACAATAGCATTAGTTCCTTCCAGTAAATGATGGCCAGAACCCCTACTGACCTAATTACTTCCCACTAAAATTCACCTCTTGAGGCTCCCATCCTCTTCCACATCATCACATAGAAGACCAAACGTCTAACACAGAATATCTGGGGCTTAAACCACATCCAAACCATAGCACTTAGTTGATGCTACTATTTGGGTTGGGCAGCTCCCTTTGAGCTAGTGGCTTATGATAGATCATTACTTGTCATATTAATGGTTTTTCCCCAAAGTTATCCCAGAACTTCCCTCCTTAGGTGGGAAGACAGAAGGCTGCAATAGAGACAGTTTTAGCTAAAACAAACATTAAGCATAGAAAAAAATACCTAAAGCATCAAGGAGTGTACATAAGACTTTGCTAATGGTTCAGCCTTAGCTCAAGGCTTAGCACCCAAGAAGTTCTATTGAAAGTATAAGGGAACCATGGATACATGAAGAACAGAGACTACAGCTTTTAGCTGAAGTAAGCATAGGCATTACCAAGTTTTTGAAGGCAGAAGAGAAGTGGGTAATCTAGCCAGAATGTAGTTGGGGGTGATTCCCTTCTAGGCACCAAAAGAAGCTCCCAGACCCAGGAGAAAAGGACTTTGGAGTACAAGGTGGGTCTCGAATCTTACAAGCAAGACCAAAGCCAGTTTTCAAAACAGGGTCAAGGTATTCCAGTTTCTCTGTCTGGTTCTAACAGAGGAGGCCAAGCCTCTGCTTGGTCCATTGTCATGATGTAGGCAATGACAGTGGCACACAGCCCCTTTCTTCTCAAAATGACAGTTGGAGAGAAGTGCCAAAGTCACATTCCCTCTGAAAGGCAGCACAAACCTGAAACATCAAAACAGGGAGATGGAGTTGACATTCTAACTTCACATTTTTAAAGCTGAGCTTGTTGGTTCCAAAGACAACTTAACCTTTCTTAGTCTCTCCAATATTTCTTGGTGGCCAAATGATGAAGTAGCACGCATGAAACGTACAAAAATAACCTTCAAAGGAGTTGCTATGGTTTTTAGAAAATTCCTTCCCCTGTCTCTTGCCTCTTGCTGCTTTCTTGGAGCACGGGTAGTCTGGTTTTCCAGGAGTCATCCTGGTTCATAAGGTGATCTTAAGTATGGAAGCCACAGAATGACCATGGGGAAGCAGAAGTCAGAGTTCCCATCTTTGATACTGCCATTGTTCCTCGTGTTTCCAGCAGGGCCAGACTTCAGATTTCTGGCACCGAAGTGAGGAATGAACATGTGCCTGGTAAAGACCCATCAACGCTGACATTGGTGGGAGCTTGTTAGAGATTCCAAGCCTTAGAGGCATCCCCGGCTTCTGAGTACTAATTTTGACAAGATCCTCAGGTGTCTCATGCATATATGATGACTTGAGAAGCACTGGTTTATTATTACTCACAACTATTATTAGAATTTTCTGTTTCTAGCAGCTGATAGTTTTTTTGAGTCAGGATCTCATGTATCTAAGGCTGATCTCAAACTCATTATATAGTCAAGGACGGCAGTGAACTCCTCCTGCCTCTGCCTCCTAAGTGCTGTGATTACAGCACTCACCACTATGCTCAGTTTCTTTGGTGAAGGTATCAAACCCAGGACTTTGCTCCTGATAGGCAAACACTCTACCAACTGAGCTACACCATCAGTCCACTGAATCTAATTATTGCAGATAGACTATGTGATGCCCATGTGGGGTCCCTGAGTGTGTAGGGCTAGAGGAGGGATTCCTGAGTAGTTCACTACTGGGCCCTCCCATGACCTCCCTCTTTACATATGCATGACTTTCTAGTAAGGTTTCTGGGTATCTAGTGATGCTTAGCTTTGGAGTAGGCAGATGAGGGGGTTTCTAGTAATGCTGAAACTTGAAACATTCTTTCCAGAAGCCATGGCTTCTGTTTTAAAACAGGCATTTCTAGGCTAGACTCTTGAGATGACTGTCACATCTACCCCAATCTGTGACTCATACTTGATTGCTTAAGTGGCTCAAATTGTCTGTTGCAAAATTCCAGGAAGTAACTCTTCCAGTACACCTATACCCACCCAGAGGAGTCATGCAAGGAGTCCGTAAAGAAGCATCTCCTAAAGATAGCATTCTGAAAAAAATGCTTCTAACTGAATTTGATTAATCAAATGAAATGTTCCACCTCTGCGAGGCAGATGACATAAGAGACAACAGCATGAATAGAAATTTCAATGTCTGGTTTCAAGCCTTTGGACATTGAACTTAAAAATATATTTATTATTCTCTCTCTCTCTCTCTCTCTCTCTCTCTCTCTCTCTCTCTCTCTCTGTGTGTGTGTGTGTGTGTGTGTGCGCGCTTGTATACACGTATGTGTATACCGTTACACATGCATAGAGGTCTGAGGATAGCGTTTGGGAATCAGCTCTCATTTCACTGTGTGATTTAGTGATGAAACTCAGGTCATCAGATTTGTGGGGCAAGTGCTTTTACCCATGGAGTCATCTTGCTGCCCTGACCTTGAACATTTGACCTTGAATTTAAGTTTTCATTCTGTGCTCTTGACCTTTAAATAAACAGCTCTTCTGATATTAAACTAAGTTTTCTCAGTTGAATGTCTAAATTCACATCTTTCTTGGGGCTTTATTCTGGGCTCATGTATGAGGTCTAGCAGTAGTTTGGGTTGTGGATAGGTGTGCTGAGTCCCCAGGTTTTCCACACCAGCACCTCTGACACTTCAGTTTCCAGTTGTATCACTTGGAGGCTTTGAGAACAGCGGGCTGTTAAATCTGCAGGCATAAAAGTTTCTTCATGATGTTTCTGATGTGGCTTGGAGGTTCTTCCCCTACGGAGTAAACCTGTGGACTCTAAGGTTTGACATGCTTCTAACTGCATTTGGTTAATCAAATGAAATGTCCCACCCCCTGAGAGTCAGCTGACCATAATAGACAGCAGTGTGAAGGAAACTTATGGGTACGTCTTAGTCTTTACCTCTTATATTCAAACCTTGATCCCACACTTTAGGCAAAAAACTGCCATTTACCATCTTACTATTGTGCATCTCATTTTGTAGAAGTAAGGTTTGGGGTTTCTGGGCTTTTATTCTGTTAATAACTTGCTACATATAGAACTCCATTTTGTGTTATCACTGTTTCTCAACCTTCCTAATGATGAAACCTTTTAATACAGTTTCTTATGTTGTGGTGACCCCCAACTATAAAACTATTTCATTGCTACTTCATAACTGTGATTTTGTTACTGTTGTGAATTGTAATGCAAATATTGGATATGCAGGGTATCTCATATGTAACACCTGTGGGGTCATGACCCACAAGTTGAGAACCACTGGATTAGATGATTTCATTTTGGTCAAGGTGTATTTAGACATATAACCCTACAGACAGTGAGATTTGATCCTTTCTGGGTCCTTGGTGTTAAGTGCTAGCCCCATATTTAGGGGACATCTCTTAACCTAATGTGGCAGTTTTGTTGTGGTTATGACTTTCAACATATTTCCTGCTTTGCTTGCAAAACATTACCTCTTTGTGGGAGGCCATAGCCCAAATGCTTGCAAGTTTTTTCAAAGTGCAAGGTGCACTGTTGCCCCTCAGTGTATTGATGCATGTCAAAGTTAATATAGGTAGATTTCAGGATAAATTATTGCAGTGCTGTTAGAGAAAAGTGAGGCTTGCAGAACTTTACAGCCTTGGATTTAAATCAGGGATCTTGTTCACCCTCTAAACAACTTAAAGTAGGACCCAGCTATCCTTGTAGCCAGAATGGTCTGAATCACATTATCTTAGTGGTAATGCTCACACTTGACAGAAATGCAGGTTCAAATTTGTAAGCTTCTAGAACTTAACAGGGCCCAAGAACTCTAAAACTCCTTCAGATACACATAGCTACACACACAGCCACACAACCACACAGCCATAGTCACAAACACACACATGCAAGCATACATGCATGTATCCACACACAGGAGCATGGGCACATAACACACTTATACTTTATGGTTTTGGGGGAACTTTTTGATTTATAATAGAAGAACACATCTTTATAACATTGCAAATACTTTTCAGGTCTTGAATTATATAATTTATCAAGACTTAGAAATGTCCTAATCTGTGCTGAGGTTGATTGTCCTTCTGTATTATTTTTTTCAAGACAGGGTTTCTCTGTGTAGCTTTGTAGGCCAGGCTGGCCTCGAACTCACAGAGATCTACCTACCTCTGTCTCTCAAGTGCTGGGATTAAAGGTGTGCACCACCATTGCCAGGCTTTAATTAAGATTTTTTTCGTACAATATATTTTGATCATATTCTTTCCTCTTACCCAAATCCCCCCAGATCTGCCTCACCTCTCTACCCACCAACTCCATGTTTTTTTTTCCTCTTAAAAAACCCCAAACAAACAAAAATCACTAAAACAAAGATTACCAAACCAAACAGAAAACAAAAAGTGCACAAAAAGTGTAGTCAATTATTGTGTGGTCAATTACTCCTGGGCATTGTGCCTGCCCTGAAGTATGGCTGGTATACCCAGTGACATTCCATTGGAGAAAACTGATTCTCCCTTTCCTGTCATTTATCATTTTCAAATGGCTTCTTGGAATGGGACTTTGTCTATTTCCCCTTCTTGATGGAATTTTTATCTGGTTTGAATTTGTGCATGTCTCGTGTATGCAGTCACAGTCTCTGTGAGTTCATATATCTATTAGTGCTGTTGTGTCCTTTTAAGTTTGCATATCTCCCTCACTTAGGGGTAGTATATCATAGAAAGTTTTTATTTTAAGAAAGAAATTAAAGGGAGTCACTTTACTGAATTTGTGTGTGTGTGTGTGTGTGTGTGTGTGTGTGTGTGTGTGTGTGTGTGTGTGTGTGTGAGATAAG